>NW_019646454.1:8774-17495 GCF_002806865.2 Cucurbita pepo subsp. pepo
GTCATTATTTTCAATTTTCTGCAAAAACCTTCCAGACTCATCGAATGTCACATCTCGACTATTAACAATCTTACTTGTTTCTGGACACCATAACCTATAGCCCTTCACACCTTTGCTAAAGCTCATAAACTTGGTTTTTTTTTGCTCTAGGATCCATCTTTGAGTCTGTCACATGATAATAATCACGACACCCAAACACATGCAATTTATCATTATCACTAACAGGAGTACCTAACGATACCTCAAGCGGAGTTCTCCCACCATTTCCAGAAACAGGTAAACGATTCACCAAGTGAACTGCATAACTGAGAGCCTCAGCCCAAAATGCCTCAATCCTGCTTGAGACAATATGCATCGAACCTTCTCTATTAATGTCTGCTTCATTCTCTTAGCAACTCAATTTTGTTGTGGCTTACCAGGAACAGTGAAGTGTCCAACGATCCCTTCATCTCGACATACTTTAAGGAATCGATCATAAGTATATTCTCCCCCGTTGTCTGATCTCAGCTTTTTGATTTTCCTATCCGTCTGATTCTCTACCATTTTCTTCCACTCTAGGAAGATTTGGAGAACCTCGTTTTTGTGCCTCATGGGATACATCCAAACTCTCTTCGAGTAGTCATCAATAAAGGTGANATGTCCGTTTGATTCTCTACCATTTTCTTCCACTCTAGGAAGATTTGAAGAACCTCGTTTTTGTGCCTCATGGGATACATTCAAACTCTCCTCGAGTAGTCATCAATAAAGGTGAAAAACCACCTCTTTCCTCCCAATGAGACATTCTTCGTGGGACCCCATGCATCAGTGTGAACATAATCCAAAATGCCCTTTATTTGGTGTATAGTTGTACCAAACTTCACATTTTTTTGTTTACCAAAAATACAATGTTCACAGAAATCAATTTTACCTTGTGGCACCTTCAAAAACTCCTTGGTTCACCAATGTCTGAAGCGCCTTCTCACCAGCATGCCCGAGTCGCATGTGCCATAATTTCGAACTTGCCGCAGCAGCATGCCCAATTATTGTGGTTTCGTTGAGGTAGTATATGCTACCTCTTCTAGTTCCTTTAATTGCCATCAAAGCTCAATGAGCTACTTTCAAATTCCCTCCTTCCAAAATGATGCGATAACCACTCGCATCCAAAACGCCAAGGGAAATCAAATTTTCTTCAAGTCAGGGACATACCTCACATCATTGAGTTTTCGTATAACCCCATCAAACATCTTGATTTGTACTGAGCCGATTCCCATCATCTTGCAAGTACTATCATTGCCCATATAGAAAACTCCACCATTCAACTTTTTGAAGTCCAAAAACATTTGGGACACATATGATAGGAGCACCCAGAATAAAGAATCCATTCACTAGTTTGGCTGACTGATAGGGAGATTGTCAAGGCATCATCTGTATCAGTGTCATCATCTCTAACCACATTGGACTTCGACCCCTTCTCTTTTAAGATCGGACAATCTTTCTTCCAATGGTTTTTCTATCGACAATATGCACACTCATTTTTATCAAGTTTTCTCCAATTATCAAATCTACCTCTCACTTTAATCGGGACTCTCCACATTCGTTCCTTTTCCAAGTAAAAATTCTTCCATGAGCAGTGAGAACATTTGAGCTAAAGCCTTGATATGTCTCATTTTCCTTCTTTCGGATCTCATTATTTATTAAGGCATTTGAAACATCTTCAAAATCAATATTAGTGATTCCATGTAGTAGGGTCGTTACTAAAAACTCGTAGGATTCCGGCAAAAAATTTAATAACAACAACGCCTTGTCCTCGTCATCAATCTTAACATCAAAACGGAAGAGTTTTTTTTTCAAGTAGAGTTTATTTTCCACTCTTCTTCATATATTTCGCCTCAAGCTTGTCCCATAATTCTTTCGCCATGGTAATCTTCATAAATGGATATTTCTGATCCTTGCCAAGACAGGATCGAATAATTTCACAGGCTTGCCAATTTAATTTCGTCCATTCTACTTCTGTCATGTCTTCAGGCATCTCCTCTTGGAGAGAAACATCGAGGTCTTGCATGACCAGCAAATCGCTAACTTCGCCTCACCAAACACCAAAATTATTGGTTCCATCAAATTTCTCTACTTCGAGATTGGAACTTCACAATCTCGATCCACGCCGTGATGATTTTGCCATTTACAATAATTAATCTAGATGTAACTAAAAACACAATTCTTGAAAATTGATTTTCAAGAGAATAAGCATGATTGTGAGCACGTCTAGTGGTCGATGAGGCAAAACTTTCACAATACCCCAAA
This sequence comes from Cucurbita pepo subsp. pepo, assembly GCF_002806865.2. NCBI lineage: Eukaryota > Viridiplantae > Streptophyta > Magnoliopsida > Cucurbitales > Cucurbitaceae > Cucurbita > Cucurbita pepo. The sequence goes on from NW_019646454.1 coordinate 11,055, forward strand.
TACTACAATAAGGCTCTGATACCACTTGTTGTGCGTCGAAAGCGGAACAAATGTACTCACAACCAATATGTCACAACACCAATATGTCACTCAAGAAATAAAATGTGACACACAAAACTTATGTTTTCAATGACATATATAGCCTTTTGTTGAACCTAAAAATATCAGCGAAACTAACCAAACCTAAAAATATCAGCGAAACTTATCCGAGAGAATAGGACTGAGAGAAATAGGACTAATCAGTCCTAAAGAATAAGACCTTATGACAATTTAGAACACTTCTGAAATACTTTTAATTTGAGAAGATTTGTCAATAAATCAACAAGTTGATTTTGAGTACCATAAAGTAATAAATTAACGGATCCTTCTTTGTAAGATCTCTAAGAAAGTGAAATCTTTTGATGTGTTTGGAACGTCCATGTAGAACTGGATTTTTTGATAGCTTAAAAGCTGAAGTATTATCACACATTAGCTTTGTTCCTTCTATTTGAGAATGACCAATCTCTTTGAGTATCTTCCTCATCCAAACAATTTAACATGTACAGACACTAGCAGCAATACACTCAGCTTTTGTGGTTGATAAGCTGACTATAGGCTGCTTACGAGAAGACCAAACTACTGCTCCTCCACTCATGGTAAACACATAGCCTAAAGTACTCTTGCTATCTTTCATGTCTTCGGCATAATCACTATCGAGAAATCCAATTAAATCACTAACTTCTCCCTTTTTATAAAATACACTAATCTACCGTACCTTTCAAGTACTTTAAAACCCTTTTAGCTGCTGCAAAATGTTGTTGTGTTAGACATGCCATAAAACGACTAATCAAACATATAACAAATATGAGATAAGGATGAGTAGCTGAGAGATACATGCTCTTGTGCGTACCCTTTTACCACCAATCTTACATGGTATTTATAACTTCTAAAGACTCATTTAGCTTGGTCTTATAAATCCATTTCACTCCTATTTTCTTTGCTCCCGCCGATAGAACCACAAGTTCCATGTTTGATTTTTTTTTTAATGTATTTGATTTCTTCGTCCATAGTCAATCTCCCTTTTGAGCTTTCTACAGATTTCTTAAAATTCACAAGATCTAAAATCATAAAAAAATGCCATATTTTCTTCATCCTCTTCAGATAACCCTTCATCAAAATTCTAATTTGCTAATGTGGATATCGATTTCTCCCCTCCTTTATTGTCAAATCTGGTGCCTGGAAAATTATTTTCAGCAACTAGTTAAGTCTTTCCTCCATGATTTTTGAAGATTTTAGGCACCTGACTACTTTAGGCAAGAAATTTCTAGGCACTTCTTCTCTGTCAACGTAGCTAGGCACTTCTTCTCTGTCAACGTAGCTAGGCACTTCTTCTCTGTCAACGTAGCTCTTACCAAGTTCATCACTGTGCAATTTTTACATTCAGCCACTCCATTTTGTTGTGGGATATAGGCGGTGGTTTATTGTCTCTTCACTCCATGCAATTTGCAAAAATTGTTAAGTTCAGCAGAATTGAATTCTCCTCCTCTATCTGTTTTAAACATTTTATAGACATTCTAATTTTCTTTCCACCATTATTTTGAAACATTGGAAATGATAAAATGTTTCTGATTTTTCCACAAGAAAATAACTCCATGTCTTTCTTGAAAAATCATCTATAAAGCACAACAAATACTTTTTCGGGCTACTTGAAGCTGGTGAAATTAGACCACATAGACCTGCATGAACAAGACCCAATTTTTCAGTTTCTCTCCCTTTACCCATTTTTGGATATGAAGTCTGTTGTTGTTTATCTTTCATACATGCCTCACTGGTGCTCCCTTTACCCATTTTTGGATATGAAGTCTGTTGTTGTTTATCTTTCATACATGCCTCACTGGTGGTGTTTGAAGCTATAATTTGCGGCAGACCGTTCACCATGTCTTTATTTTTCAAGGTGCACAAGCCTTTGTAGCCGAGATGACCATAACGATGACACAAGCCTTTGTAGCCGAGATGACCATAACGATGATGCCAAAGTGTTAACTGATCAGTATTTGAAACTTGAAGACATCTTCCTTCATTTTTTGTGGCAGATGGTTCAGCAAGAAAAATGAACCGCCGATTTGCACTTACAATTGAGGTCTTGAACAACCGAGATGACCATAACAATGGTTCAACATTATTAAGGTCTTGTCTATGCTTGAAAACATAACTTCAAGTGAACACATATGGTTTGAGCAACTAGAATCTAAGAACCAAGCACTACTCCTTTTTTCTTCATGTCTTTCCATATGAGCATAATTCAATTCCTTATTCATCTTTAGATATTCATATTGAAAAGAACCCAAGTTATGACACCTATAACATTCAAAAGTTGAAAGTTGATCTTCCTCTTCCACGTCCTTTGCCCCGGTAAGTTCCTCATCCTCTGTTACTTATTTCTGTTTGACTTTCGATTTTTAGAACTTGCTCCTCTCCATTAATGCTCGATCTTCGAAATTTCTGTTCATGTACCACTAATGAACTTTGTAATTCATCCATGGATAAGTATCAGTATCTTTGAATTTCTCAATGGATACTACAACATAAGTAAATTTTTTGTACGCATAATTTTTTCTACAATTTTCTTGTCTGAAATATCTTCTCCAATGTTTTTCATCTTGTTGGAGATTATCATCACTCTTGCAAAATAATCTGTGATACATTCATCCTTCTTCATCTCTAGGATCTCAAACTCTCTCTGTAATGCATTAAAAAGAGATTTATTCACTTTTTGGTTTCCACCAAACTTTCGCTTCATTGAGTCCCAGACAATCTTCGCTGTGCGACGATCCAAGATTTGCTCAAAGACAGTACGATCAATTACCTGGAAGATCCAAGATTTGCTCAAAGACAGTACGATCAATTACCTGGAAGAGGTAATGCTTTACTTGGTGATCTTTGAGTCTAACATCATCAAGGTGACCCCTGTTGTGCCTCAGTTAACATTGTTCCTTCCACTAGTTCTGAGAAACCAATCTCTACCACACTCCATAGACTCTTTGCTTTGACAAACTTTTCCATCAGCTCACTCGAGTGATCATAGTGACCATCAAAGTGAGAGATCTTCGTTAAAGTTTTGTCTTCACTCATACTTTCTGTATTTGATCACTAAAAAAATTGCTACTCTACAAGTCTAGGGGTGGCTCTGATACCAATGGTAGGGTTTTGAAAGAATAATGAATATACCATTAGAGTTTCAAGGGATGATATTATTAAATAATGAAATTGTCTTTTATAGCCTTACAAACAAAAGGAAAAACAGAAATCAACCACCAATAGAAATAGAAACTAACCACAATATTGTAATGTAGTTAAACTAAATAGCTAAAACTACTCTAACTATCCCAAAAGAAACATCTTTATTTAACGGTATTTGACATAATCAAATTCTTCTAACAATGTTGTTTATCTTCTAAATGGTTTGCTGACGAAGAGGTTGGGCACTTGCACCCCTGGAAAGGTTCGATAAGAAACCTCACTTCGAGCATCTAAGAGTTCTTGGTTGTACAACACATGTTAAGACTACAACGCCACACATAAAAAAAATTGATGATAGAAGTCAAAAGATGGTGTACTTTGACATGGAGGACATAACCAAGGTGCATAGTCTATATGATCCTCGACATGAAAAAAAATCTTGTTAGCAAAGATTTCGTATTTGAAAAGGAAAATAAGTTGAATTAGTGTAGCGTCAACAAGAATAAACAGACTATTGCAGAGTTTATAACTCTAGAAGATGAGGGAGACTTGGCAAACCTAGAACGTGCATCAACACCAATACCAAAAAATTCACATATGTAATCTCTAGTGACACCAAAAGGCGTGACGAGCTCATGCGAGAGCACAGGAGGATCCACAATAGATGGTGGACCAAAGAAATTATCTCTCTCACTAGAATTTATACCGATACATTTGATGAAGAGTTGGATTTCCATGAGCTAGTGTTGCTCGTTGTCAAGGAGCCAACAACTTACTATGAGGCAATAACTGAGATGGTGTGGCAGGAGGACAAGCAAAAGGAGTTTGAATCCATCGAGAAGAACAAGACATGGGCACTCACCAACTTGTCGCCCAATCACAAGTCCATCGGTTTGAAATGAGTGCTTAATCTAAAGAAGATTAGTGAAGGGAACGCCATAAAGCATAGAGAAAAACTTGTGGCGAAGGGATACATATAACAACAAAGAGTTTTTGAGGAGGCCTTCACACTAGTGGCTATACTCAACACTATGAGATTGATTCTTGTCTTCGTAGCTCAACACGGGCAGGAGGTTCATTAATTGAACGTCAAATCGATGTTTATAATCGGTTATTTTCAAGAGGAAGTGTATATTGCCCAACCGGAAGGGTTTGTCACCAAAGCTAAAAAGCACAAAGTGTGCAAGTTATCAAAAGCCTCTACAATTTATGGCAAGCACCAAGGGCATGAAGCATACGCCTAGACAAGAGCTCGAACCAAGGGCATGAAGCATACGCCTAGACAAGAGCTTGAAGAGTCTCAATTTCATGAACTGCTCGCAAGAGCAAGCTATATAAGAAGTCAATGAGCTGAAGCACTCACCGTTGGCATGTACGTTGACGACTTGATCGTCATTAGTACAAGTGTGGAAGACATTAAAGAGTTTAAGCATAAAATGAAGAAAGAGTTCAAGATGACTAACCTCAGCTTACTCACGTACTCCCTCATAAAAAAGTTTAAGATGACTAACTCTGTTATAAAACATTTCAAGATTCTACTCATAAAGTCTCACATGAAGTCTAGCACTTGGACTATTGTAAAATTTAAAAAATTGAAATTGAGATTGATACATGGTTCATATAGGTTAACTTGGATACAAAGGACAAAATCAAACTTTCTTAAGGATAAATTGGCAACACCAGCCTAAGCTAATCAGGTAAGTGGTCTACTATCGGCATGATTATATTTGATGTTGACACGTGCTCTGCAGTTCTACACGTGTCATATATATTGATATGTGTGAATTGTTTATAGATCGATATGTATATGTTATAATATGTGAATTGTATGATAATACTTACGGTAGGATGTGTTCAATGATATGTTTGAGATAGGATTCGAGAAGGATGTACTAAACGTAATGTGACGATAGGAGAAAGATCTGTTCATGAAACGTTAAGGTTAGGTTACATATCGAAGTGATATGGATATGAGATATTGATAAAAACGATATGGTCACAGTCGATTGATAAAAGAATACGATTAGGTTTATGGGTAGGAAGAGATAGAATTATGATAGATTGATAGAACAATAGCATATGACTAAGGTACGTTCATGTAACGATATGACTGTGAAATGTATAAGAACGCTAAGATTATGATAAGTTAGGGAACGATATGACCACGAAGTGTTTATGACATATGAATGACGGATATATATGTATATATGTTATGATATGATATGGAAATAATATGATATGGAAATGATATAAAATATGTTATGGTACGAGATATAAGATAAATTGGCATGTTTATGATATGATATATTGTGATGCTATAACATGATATGTATATGATGAAATGTTATGTAAAAAGCATGAAATGTTATGTTATGTCTTATAAATTGACTGTATACAACATGATATGAATGACATGAAATCACGATAAATGACATGGAATTATAACCCCATTAGAATTATGTATGGTATGAGGATTGAAAAAGGAAAAAAGATATGATATGAATGAAAAACGATAGCGAGATTATATTTAATAATATTGAAACCCGAAAATATTGGGACCTCATGCATTATGTGTGCTCATGCATTGGGGATACCCCTATTAGGGATGTACATTCAACCCGACAACCCAAACCAACCCAACCCGAACTATAAGGGTTGGGTTGGGTTAGATTAGCATTTTGAAGTAGGGTTGGGTTCATTTTTCTAAACCCGAACTGAATCGGTTCGGTTTCGGGTTCGTGAGCAAAACCTTGGGATTAACCCTAGACAAATAAAAATATATAAAATATATTAAGAATCCTTTCATATTAATGGGCTTGTTAGAGTGTACTAAGTGTAGTCTAAGTATATTTTAGCTCGAGTTGGACGTTAGGCAAATATATGTTTTTTTTATTATTATTTAGTTTTTGTTTATATTATTTTTAATTTCTTTGTTTATTTTGTTTTTGTTTATATCATTTTGTTTTACTATGTTACAATTTGCCCTCTCTGTTTTTTTTATTGCATTTGATTTTTTTTTTTTTGTTGGGTCAATAATTATAGATTGATTTATGTTTGTTCGTGAATTTTAATATATTTTATTTAAGATGGTATTCGAATAGTTATAAATTGTGGATAAATAAAACTTAAAAAAAAAATTGACAACCCAACCCGTATCCAACCCGAAAAGAGAGGGTTGGATTGGGTTGGGTTGTGAAAAGTTTTGAGTTGGGTTGGGTTACC
>NW_019646454.1:19555-26591 GCF_002806865.2 Cucurbita pepo subsp. pepo
GTCATCCAAAATATAGTTTGTTGTCATCCAATTACGAAAATATTTTCAAGAATAAACAATATTATTGCAGGAACCAATTATAAGTATTATTTCTTTATTATCTTATTTTTAGACATTTTAAATTAGAAAAAAAAAACCAAATTAATATAATTTTCCAAAACAAATGTCATAAAATGGGCATTGAGATAATGGGCCTAATTGATGGGCTTCTTCGGCCCACTTTAGAGAGGGCTCTTACTCCAACAAGAACCGAGACAAAATCCATTGTGGGCCATGGATACCCAAGAATAGTGGCCGTAGCCCATGATGTCAGTAAATGACGGATTTGCCCTTAATCTGTTATTACACATATATATATCTATGATACATATGTAGTTGGTGAGCTTTGCCCAATTGGTGGAAATTGATACCCAAATGTGTAATTGCCCTATACGACGTACATGAAGTCCTATGACTGATTTTTAAAGATGAATCATAGGTTACTGCTCGTTAGTGGGAGCGTATAGAGCCGTGTTGTTGCACTGAGCACTCTAGAATCGAGTCATACTTTTAAATGATCTTTTAATGTTGTTTTCTTGTGATTTGTGTCGTTTTGTAACTATTTTGATTTCAACTTCAAACTAGATGCTTTAAACTCTTTAATGATATTTTTTATTATTTATGTCTGAATTAATTTCTTATGTTACCTATTTTACATCTTTGAGGGTACGTGGTGGTCTTTGATTGGAAGCATCAAATAGCGAGTCGTTACATTGAGCCATGCAACTTCATTTGTTGCTTCCTTCTATGGTAGAGTCTAGAACACAACCTTACTTGATATTTGAAACACTCCGTTCCAACGATAATTAAATTTATTGATTTTTTCTTTTAGGTTTGAATTAAAAAGATTTTATTGACGGTTTTAGAGGTGGAATCTCAAGACCATATAGAAGGGAAAAAAAATACTTAGAAGGGAGTCTAGAAAAAAAAAAAATACTTTGGTTGACTTACGCGGTGTTGGTTGGTCGGTTTAGGGGTCGGAGTTGCAGTTTCAAGGTCGTGGATCGCTTGTCGAATTCTCGGCGAAAGATTTTGGTTTCCTTTCTCTCTCTCGATTTTTCTTTCTTTCTTATTGTGTGCAAGTATCGTGAGGAGTCGTGGGATGGTTGAATGAAGGCTGGCGATCAATGAAGCTCACTGTTGTGTGGAACGCAAAAATTCATATTTACTAGCGACTAACGCAATTTTTTCTTTCTTAAATCTGGGTTCGTCAGAACCCAGTTACATCCTATAAGTTTTACACTGTGAGGAGGATCTACAAATTTCTAGACTGAATTTGACTACATTGATACTATTCGACCCTTGTCATCATCATTAATTTCTCCTTTAATAGACCATGAATCGTAGACTACGTTATCATTAGTTATGACAACTTGAGCTTTAGTTAAATTCATGTAATGCTTAGGTTGTTTCACAATCCTCCCGACAAGGCGTACCGAATTCTTGATACGGATGTATTTAATTATCCTAGGGGACAAAATTATCAACAACTTTTGTCAATATATTAATAGCTTTTAAAATTCAGTTCATTTAACACTATTTAGTACATAAGTCTATAAAAATGGATATCTAAAATTAATTAATCATTCCAACAAAGTTTTAAAAAGTTAATTTAATCTCTTACATATATGGTTTTTCAATTATAAAATTACTTGACACATATTATTTATGATTTGAGAAAGATATTGAGTTGTAATCGTCTAACCCCACCGTTATTAGATATTGTCTTCTGAGATTTCCCTCAAGATTTTAAAACGTATCTACAAGGAATAGTTTTCCACACCCTTATAGCGTTCTCACTTCGCTCTTCCTATGAGATCTCAAAATCCACACTCTGGGCCAGCATCCTTACTGGCACACTGTCCAATATGTTGCTCTAATACCGTTTGTAACAACCCAAACCCACCACTAGCAGATATTGTCATCTTTGGTTTTCCCTTCTAGACTTCATTGGAGGCCCAACATCCTCGCTGGCACACCGCTCGGTGTCTGGCTATGATATTATTTGTGATACCCTAAACTCATCGCTAGCCGATATTGTCTTCTTTGGGCTTTCTCTCTTGAGTTTCCCCTCAAAATTTTAAAACGAGTTTACTAACGAGAGATTAAATCTCAACCAAGTCAAACACACCACCAAAATGGTTGATTAAATTGGATTCCACCCCGCCAATATATATATCAATATATATATAACTTTCAACTTTTATATGAAATAATCAAAAATTTAAAAAACAAAAAGAAACAGATAAGCCTACGTTCATTTTCTAACCTTAATTTTATTATTATTCATCAATTCAGGCCTTTCTGTTACACTGATCATCAAGCTCACGACGGCTGCCGCAGTTTGAGGGCGGACAGAAATGCTTCCGGTGGCATTGTGCTGGCGCTGCTCGCACCCTTACTATATGTTATAGTGGATGCACTCATGCGCTCACATCGGGGACACATGGTTATTGCAGAAATTGGGAGGGGCGGCTGTCGACCGTGAGCTGAGACGACCGCAGTCGGAGCAACCTTCATGGCTCTCAGCTCCTCCAGCTCCTGCCGGAGACGGCGGTTTTGCTCCGTCAATGATCCAAACCATCTCTTCAAATACTCACATTCCCTCTCAGTTTGCTTCAGCTTGCTCCTACAATATTAATTACTTTTCAAATACAATTCAATTAACATGATAACTATCAAACATTTAGGCCAGCAAATGCATTGATTAAGGCCCATGCACATTAGGTAATTAATTTTCCTTTCTTATTAAGTCAACAAATATATATATTTAGTATACATTTAAAAGTTGTTAATTTCGGTGTATAACATAATTATTTTAAAAGATTAATACTTCCATTATTCACCAGAAATAAAAATATATCCAAATATCTAAAATTTAGTTAGGTTTTCACATATATAATCAAATAATGAGTGTCTCTAAAGATCCATATTAAAGGTAGGAGCTTTGAGATTTAAATTGAATTTAAGAGATGTTTGATTCACGAAACTCTAACAAACATAAAACGTGTTTAACCCTAACTTAGATCGGGTTAAAGTAGCTAAAATTCCTCGTTTCATGTTTATTTTTATAATTATGGATATTTCCATAGACATTTTAAAAAATAATTAAAAACATTCTATTAAGATAATTCTAAAGAAAATTAATTCTAAGAAAATAGGTGAAAAATAAAAATTAAACATTAACATTTGAAAACATAATAAAAAAAATATATATATTCATATAAACACGAACTTCAAACTCAGACCTCGACGTTAAAAACTTTACACGTCGAACACAAACTTTGGAAACCGAGATTAAATATCTCTACACCCGAACACAAATTTCCTTAATCCAGATTAACAATTCAATACCTCTAATACAAATTATTTAACTTCGTAAAACACTTTAAGCTTCCGAAGATCGATTATTTTTAAAAGGAAACTTAGATAATAAAAATAAAAATAAATAAATAACCATTTTGTTAAGCTAAGAAATGAATATAGGAGAGTATAAAAATACAAACCTGGCCCTACGATTCTGAAACCAGACTTCAACTTGCCTTGGCTTCAGCTTCAACTCCATAGCCAAAGCTTCCTTCTGCTTCTGTAAAATTAAAACAAAAATAAAAAACAAAAATAATCAATTTTATTTATAAAATACATGATTAAGAAATTCGAAGATCATTAATTTTGAGATGATTTTGCTTACTGGGTTTAATGTATGATTGAGCCTAAAGCTTTCTTCAAGAAGCCGAGACTGATCTTTTGATAGACGAAGCTTTTTCCTTGGCTTACAGTCATTAATGTAGCTTTCTTCTTCTTCCTCCGCCCACTCCTCCTCGCCGTCTCCCACCTCCGGCAACCGATTCATGTCGAATTCTCGCACTGCACAGCCACCCACTTTCCATTTAATCAACATGCAAATCAAAATTTAATCATTCCCAATCAAATACACAAAAAATATATATATATATATANCCTCCGCCCACTCCTCCTCGCCGTCTCCCACCTCCGGCAACCGATTCATGTCGAATTCTCGCACTGCACAGCCACCCACTTTCCATTTAATCAACATGCAAATCAAAATTTAATCATTCCCAATCAAATACACAAAAAAGATATAAAATTGGAGATTCAAACAATGATGTTATAATAATCGAAGAGGGTACCGAAAGGAGGACGAGACGGGGAGGAGCCGGGCATGGAAATGGAGAGATCCAAGTTGGATGAGTTGATGGGTATAATTGCCATGGAAGTTGCAGAGAGGAGGAGGAGGAAGAAAGAAAGATGAAGGCTTGAGAGTTGGGTTAGGGTTTTATTGACTAAGGGGGGAGTCAAAGTCAAAGGATTGGGGGGGAATGAGTGCCATGTGATGGATGACACGTGTAACAATGATGGGTGTGGAAAAAGAGGGAATGGGGAGTTTGAGAAGAAGAATAAAACACAGCAGATTTTGTTGGGGAGAAGACCAAAAGTGCCTTGAAATTTGGTTGTCGGTTAAGAAAAAAAAAGTCAGCTGAAGAAATGATTGAGTGTTGCTCCTAAATTCCACTACTCGATGCACCCTTTTCCCCTATCTTTTTTTTTTTTTCATATCTCACCAATCTCATCTCATCTATCTCTATCTCATCATCTTGCTTCTTCTATGCTCCCCTTCCCTCACCCACACATCCTCATTTCAAATCCTTTCTAATCGTAACAATTTCGCATCCACGATCCTTGTTTAAAAAATACGTGACATTTGAGTAAAACAGATACATGAATGAACTAAAACTACATTTGAATGACAGTGTCCTAAAGATAAAACGACTAAGAAAATCTTAAAAGAAATGAAAGTTACTATTTATATTTTTCAGTAGCTTAATCATACAAACTTCATGGTTAAGTGTACTTCAATTGGAGCAATTCTATGTTAAGTGACCTCCTAAGAATTTTCTTGAGATGCATGTGAGTGAGAGGACAAAATATGCTGAAAAGACCAGCGTTGGTCTACGGAGATAGTCTTCACGCACGGGATGCAGAAGAAAATGTTGGGGCGACTAGGTGCTGAATCGGGATTTCGAATTCTATGCATGGGTTGTTACAAAATATATACTTGCATGACCGACTTTCTCATAAAATTTGAATGAATATTAAGGTAATATAACAAATAACTATTTTTTTTAAAAAAAATAATATTTAATTTTACGATGTGTTCGATGTGTTTCAGAGTTGATGAACATGATGATTAGTAGCCTCAATCAATTATCATCTCATAGTTATCTTTGACGTTCACATACAAAAAGGGTATATTTTATTAGTCAATTTAACTTTTCTTTATAAGGAAGTTGAAGTCGGAGAAATTATATTTCAACGTCATATCGAAACGTATAAATTATCAAAAAATTTATCGATTACGTCACATTGCTATGATTACTTAATTTTAAAATCACGGAAAAGAATTATCGAGAGATTCTCGAGAGATTTTGACAATAAAAATTAGGGTGGGTTAAAAAGGATGAATGATGAGAGGTGAATATCAAATGATATGAATGGTGACTTTGGGATAAAGAGAAGAGTAACGTTTTTATTTTACCATTAATGCTTGAGAGGAAGAAAACAAAGAATAGGGTTAGGAATAATTAATCAAAGGAGAGAATCAATAGCATTAAATCCCATACACTTGTCAAAACATTTTTTCTTTTACACCCTTTTCATTTATTGCTTTTTTTTTTTCTTTTTTTTTTTTCTTTAGTATATATAATTGTGTTATTGGGTGGGACAAATTTGGATTCAAATTTCTAACGTTTTGTATCTGTTAAGAAACAGCTCATCAACGAATAAAAAATTATTAATTTGAAACTACTAATCAAACAACAACTTAATCATACTTCAATGAACATAAGACTTGGACTTTTGACTATGACCAAAATGTCAGATGTTCGAATTTTTCTATGTAATACCTTGGTTGGGAGGAGAACGAAACACCCTTTATAAGAGTGTATAAACCTCTCTCTAGCAGACGCGTTTTAAAGCCTCGAGAGAAGTCCGAAAATGAAAGTCTAAAGAGGACAATATCTGTTAGTGGTGGGCTTGGGATGTCACAAATGGTATTAGAGCCTGACACCAAGCGATGTGCAAATGAGGAGTCTGTTCCTCGAAGGGTGGTAGACATGAGGCGGTGTGCCAGTGAGGACGTTGGGAAGCACCATTTATAAGGGTGTGTAAACTTATCCCTAGTAGACGCGAGCCCAAAGAGGACAATATTTGCTAGCGGTGGGCTTGGGCTGTTACATGCCCTATGTTCAGGATTCGAAATTTGGATTTGACACCTGATAGTCCTGACATCTCCCTAGCAGGCGCAGGCCCAAATAGGACAATATCTACTAGTGGTGGGCTTGGACCGTTACATGCCTTATGTTCAGGATTCGAATTTTGGATTTGACACCTGATAGCCCTGACATACCCTATGCTTTAAACACATATGCAGAAACTCATAGTAAATACTTTTCAAATAAAGTCGTGGACTTACATATTCAATTTAAAAGAACAATAAAGACCACCGTCTTTGAACATAAAATAAATTTCATTAAAGTACCTATCGACTACTAAACAAAATCAATGCGTTCTACTGCCTTATCATGACCTATCTTGACTATCATGGCCTTTTTAGGGTTCATTGTCATCCGTGCATTGAAACTTTACCTTTACTTGAAAAATATAAGGGTAGCACGTGACCTTCAATATTTTAAGAAATATTTAGTTAGTCACTCCACTGTTGGGGTCAGTAATGTAATCACACACATGACATGATTGAACTGTTGGGGTCAGTAATGTAATCACACACATGACATGATTGAGACCTATTTTTTAAAACAGTAACATGACCTTGGACTCTTTCTAGTTCTTGCCAAGGTTGATGTGTAGTACTTCTCTGCACACGGCCTACATATGCTTACATGGACCCACCAGATGGGCTCATATATGGTAACAACCCTAAAAAAAATAATAAAATAAAATAAAAAACATATATGAC
>NW_019646454.1:28181-51531 GCF_002806865.2 Cucurbita pepo subsp. pepo
AAAAAAAAAAAAAAAAATTAAAATTAAACTTAAAGAAATATAAATAAATAAAAGAGAGAAAAAAAAAATAACTCAAACCTCTCCCCACTTCTTCCCTAAAATAACGGTAAAAACAAAAAGAGAGAAAAACAAAAAAATTGAAACAGATTTAATTTTCCGAGAAAGAGAAAGGTGTTTGAAGAGGTGAGCCATATTTTACATTTTTTCTTGAATAATTTTTGTTACCATTAGTTACTTTTTCATTAGAAATTAAATGATATTTTTGTAAAAAAAAAGGAAACAAACATAGATTGAGCAAGGGAGAATTGAGAACATATTTGAAAGAAAGAAAAAAAAAAAAAAGGAAACTCGTGATAAGAGAGAGAAAATATCTGAAAAATGTAGTTTGAAATGGATGTCATGAAAATAATATTATTAACAAACATTTTAAGACTTTATTCATGCGAAGACTCTAATGCTCGCATGAATTCTAACACATGAACTATTGCAAAATGTAGAGAATTGAATTTGAAATTGATGTCATGGGTTCACATAGGTTAACTTTGATACAAATGACAAAATCGAACTTTTTTTTTAAGGATAAATTGGTGACACTAGCTTAAGCTAATCAAGTAAGTGGCCTTACTATCTGCTCGATTGGAAGACTTATCTTATGTATAACGACACGTGCCCAGTGGCCCTTGCACATGTCATTTATACTTTATGTTATATGATGATGTGATGACGTTAGACGATGATGTGTTGATGTTGTGTGATGATGTGATAATATAATATGATGACTTGATGACGTTAGATAATGATGCGATGATGTTATATGATGATGTTATGTGATGACGTGATGACGTTAGATGATGATGTGATGATTTTATATGATGAAGTGATAATGTTATGTCATGACATGATGACGTTAGATGACGATATTATGTTGTTATATGATGACTTGATGACGTTAGATAATGATGTGATGATGTTATATGATAATGTTATGATCTACATGATGTTGACATGATGATCATGATGCATAATATTAAGATGATGCGAGACGTATGATGATGAAATGACTTAATATGACGATGTTCCATATTAAGATGTTGTGCATGTATTAAATGTCATGATGCATTATGACGACAAGTTTTTAAAGACACAACCCTAGTTAAACGAATGATGATAAATGTATGAAGGCTAATGCATCCATATAGAGTAATGTGTGAACGGTGTATAGGGTTGTGTCTTGAATATGATTTAAAGATGAAAACTATAGCGGCTCATGCATTTTAAGTGTTTATATACATCAGGATACTTCTCCATTTATGATGATGAGTGCGGACGCGCACAGTATAACGATGAGGGTGTTCATGGGAGAATGACACTATAGGGTTTCACTAACCTATAGACATAGCTTACAAATTAGCTTGATCAGAGAGGGTCCAGGGGGTGTGCGAGCCCCCTGGAGATTCACACTCGCACATGTGAGTCATGTGTAGTGAAGTACTACACATCCAATTTGTCTGAGACTGGAGGCCACCCCTATGGTGGTTTTAAATGATAGGTTCCTAGATCATGAGTCGCATGTGTTTTCATTTCCTAACTTGGGGTCACTTACAGAGTATTTCTTAAAAGGCGTCCCTGTACGGCTGATGACGGTATCACAACTTAAGACCATGACACATGCATACAGTAGTCGCATTTATTTTCTTAGACTTAGGCTAGAATAGGATGTTTTTAATTTAAAGGTTTATTTATTTTCCTTAGTCTTTTATCGTGTCGTTTTAAAGGTGTTTTCAGAAAACGTAAGTCTATGGCTGCATTTTAAGATGAAGGTTATGTTTTATGATGAATTTTTTAAATGTTTAATTCCGCATATGAATTTAGATGATAACGATGGTAGCGACCGTAGGTAAGTGAAAATTTAGGGTCGTTACAATAATCACTTTGACATTGTCACGACCAAATTTTTGAGATTTCGAAACTTGGATCGAAACTAAAAAGATAAAAGATCAAAAGTAAATATAGTTACAAGACAGAGTGGTTTAAATTTATTATAAATAAGAAAATAGGATTGGAATACATTTACAAAAAGGCTCAGTATACAAAGACGGATAGGCGCTCTAGAACGACCCCTTTGTGACCGCCCAACTCTTTAACGCTCCTCCACCTCGACTAGCACCCTGCAAACGCTTTAAAAAGGAAAGGGGAATGGATGAATTTAAAAATACTTAGTAAGCAACCTAATTGGTATCAATGGGCTTTACTCTAGGTTTTAGGAAGTTCAGTCCTAGCCTCTACTGATATTTTAGTATCTGAGGTGCATCAAAATTCTGAGCGGTACTTTAGCTGTTCATGGACCCATCTTAGGTACGGAGGAGGTGGTTAACCCTTTCCTAACGTCACGGATCAAGCAAGCAACAAGTTCTCTTTGGGGTGAACTACTCTTTTGTTATTTGACTTAGGGTAGATTACTTGCCTATGCAGTGTGAAACCGATGTGCTGGATTGAGGCGCTACCTTATAGAACTCTCTCTTATGTTGGGACAGTAGCTAGCGAATTCTCCCACAGGACCATATAGTTACCCAAAGTTGGGAGAGTGATCCCGTTTGCTTGTAAGCTACTATGACTACACTCATGATTCCAAGCCCCCTTTCAGGGTGTATCGGTTCTACAGGGTAATCCCCTGCGTGATTCCACGCCCTCTCTCATAACAGATTTGATGTTTTCATGCCCTTCTCAAGACGGATCTGCTTTTTAAAGTAGTCCAACTAAACTTTCTAGTTACCCAACCCTAATTGGCCAATGTTTGACTCGATAGTATGGGTAACAGAGTAGAAGGGGTAGTGGAGACTTTGATGACACTATTACATTGAAGACACCATACATACTATTATTGGCCTGAGGAGCTACCTTTTTCATTCTGGGATTTCGCGGAGGTCTACTAGGTTCATAGGGGCGTCTACGCACTTTCAATCTTGTTTCTTATTTCCAAGATATCTATGGTTAACTCCTTGAGCTATTCCACCTTCTAGGTGTATACAAGTCTATACCTCTAACCGTCGCTCAAGATCCTTGGGTGTACTGTTTAGTGGAACGTACTGACCTAAGTCAATTTACAACTACTCTATCTCTAGCACCCTAGTCTTAACTTGGTTTCTTGTGCATACTACGACATGATCAATCTTGCTTGTGGAGTGATTCGAATCTCAAACAATGTTCTTGCCTTGAGATATTCGATCAACAAGGTAATCCGAATCTTATTCCCCTTGTAGTTGATTCCTTATCTTATCATCTGTCCATTTATTTTCATGCTGTCGTTTCCGCCATTATTCATCAACTTTTAACTTTTTTCCATTTTTTCACTATTATCTTTTATATTATACTTGAGTTTCATGAATTTTTATAAGTATTTTTCTCTTCTACCTCAACTTAAACTTAAATTCGGTCTCGAACATTTTCACTNACAAGTCTATACCTCTAACCGTCGCTCAAGATCCTTGGGTGTACTGTTTAGTGGAACGTACTGACCTAAGTCAATTTACAACTACTCTATCTCTAGCACCCTAGTCTTAACTTGGTTTCTTGTGCATACTTTGTTAGGGAGATTACCATATCTATCACTCAGAGCATGGTTTACATAATCTAAACGTCCGTGTAAACTGATAAGGGACATATCCTATCGATCACCTCAAACACTAAATGAGAGATAACATCCATCAATCACCCAGAGCACAGATCGCATTAGCTCATCCTTCTTTCTAACACAATAGAAAGTATTTAAAAAACCATAGTTGTATTTTGGTAATTTCTTACATATTACATAGCTTACTCATCCATATTGCTCAACTCATATTCTATCCAGGCATATTCTTATTCTAGCTTTGTATAAAAGAAAAAAATAACATGCTTCTCGGAAATCTCAACATAAGGGCATAATGGTAATATTTCTATAACATACACACAATACATACTGATCCAAAAATTTCATTCTGAAGTCCTTAACATACAATTTCTAACTACCTAAGGTAAGAAATGCTCACATGCTAGCCCTATTACTTGCCTAAAATAGTATAGGTAACATAGTGGAAAGGGTAGTAGAGACACTAATGACACTGTTAAACTAATGACATCGTACATACTACTATCGGTATGGAGAGTTTCCTTTGTTATTCTTGGATGTCGTTGAGTTCTAATAGATTCTTAAAACCGTCTAGGTAACTTAAACCTTGTCTCTTATTTCCAAGACATCTAAGACTAACCCCTCAAGCTATTCCACACTCTAGGTGCACATTTCTATATCTCTTATCGCCGCTCACGATCCTGAGATGCAATGTCTAATGGAACGTACTAACCAAGGTCAACTCGCAACCGCTTTAGCACTCTAGTTTTAGCTTGGTCCTTATATGAAATCAATCTAAAGGGAAAGCTCTATACCAAAGGATAAGGAATCGGTCTAATGGAAAGGTCTAATGTCAAATGATAAGGAAATCACTACAAGGGGAGTAAGGTTGGGATTACCTTGTTGATCGAATATCTTAAGGCAAGAACACTTGTTTGAGATTCGAATCACTCCACAAGCAAGATCGATCATGTCTAGCTTGAATGATTCTAGTTGATCAAATATCTCAAGGCAAGAACACTTGTTTGAGATTCGAATCACTCCACAAGCAAGGTCGAGCTTAAATGATTCTACATGCAACCTAAACTACATAGAATTGCACAAAAACTTGGTCATTAACTAAAGGAAAGCACAAATGCCATTTTACTATATTTTAAGTCTCCTTATAAATACAACCTACATGACTAAAGGAAAGCACAAATGAAACTTTTGACCTCACATGAGACATTTCATTTCAAGAGTGTGTAACATTCATACTTTATAACCATAATTATCTACCATNATGTGATTTGTACTCCAAGTGATTGATAGAGTTATCTCCTTGATTGAGTAGGTATGAATATAGTAAATTAAGAATAGGGAGCTAAAACTAGTTGAATTTTACAATGACCTAAGTCAGAGTGCCTCCCATAGACTCAGCACTCGAGGATCATAAGCAACGATTCAAAGTCTAAACCCTAGTTCTCCCACTATTAGATTAGCCCCACGGAGCTAGTCTAGAGAGTCCTAGACACCCTNTGAAATACAATAACTCTACAATGTTCTTCTTTACCATGATTGAAATATCTTTTGATAATTTCAATACCATCTTCTTCCTATCTTCATTGAAGTATATTATATGATTGATGCCTCTTGGTTGATATCAAGTATATTTCTCGTAATTTATAATCAAACACAGTAAAAAAATAAACACATACAAAGTTGATAAAAAAAACTATGCCCTTATTGTTTCTTAGGGTTCATCGGAACTCCGTCGTACAATTCGATTCAACTTCTGCTTCCTTCATAAAACTTGCAAAATTCATTAAAAAAATTAAAATCTAGTTCTAAAGAAAACTGAGGAAAACAAAAAAGCAAGAACCTAGAATTTACCTTCTTTTTTTCCGAATTCGAACAAATCAAACACCCAACATGATATTCTCAACATTTAAAACATGTCTTGGGAAGAAACTCCAGCAAAGTTTCGACTCTCTACTTCTCTCTCAAAAGTCAAAATCACTATTGGCCCCTTGGTTGACTTTGACCAACTTTTTTCCATTTTTTCACTATTATCTTTTATATTATACTTGAGTTTCATGAATTTTTATAAGTATTTTTCTCTTCTACCTCAACTTAAACTTAAATTCGGTCTCGAACATTTTCACTAAAATTCTAGAATTTTGAGCTTAAAAGAAAAATGAATATTTAATTTTTTTTACCAAGACCTCGGCGTTACAGGTACTTAAGTTAACTAGGAGAATTTGGGTATAACACGGTTTCAAGTACGAGGAAGAGCATACCCCTTTTAGATAGAAGAAAGGTATTTATATGATGAGAGTCCTCAAGGATCTTCCAATTTTCAGTATGAATTAGGTAAGAAGTAAACGAAACCGGTCCAGTGCTCAAAGAACTCATTGTTATATGAGAGATTTTCCAATTATTTGTTCATACTTGAATTTTGGTTCATAGACTAAGTACTCATCTTTTTTGTGCATGCCGAAGACCCGGCTTTGGCATTCACATGGCAGAGTTATTGCCCTCTCTTTTTCATCCATAAACAAAACAAAGTAAAGAAATTATACATGTATTGATTAGAGTGGTGCTATGATTCATAACTTTTTCTCAATTTCAAACCAAAACAATTCAAAGTCAAGGTCAAAGTCTGAAGAGCATTTTGGTCATTTCCTTTTTCTCAATTAGGAAGCTGTTAATGAGTTAATTTGTAAGACTAGGAAGAGAAAAGAAACAAAAAGAGAGGAAGTGGTGGGTGAGAATAAAATTAAGAGGGGTTTCCAATGTGGCATCTTAGAGGCATTTTTTAAGTCAAGTGCCCCTCACTCACATAAGTTGGCTCAGGCTACCTTATTTGAACTTTTTTTATTATTATTACTAAAATCAGCAAACAAACAACAAAAAACTGAAGGTAAGAGTTTCAGTTTTTTAATTTGAATTTTTCCTTAGATGGGAGAGTTTAAATGAATAATAGCTTTATGGAAACTGTTCATAATATGTTTCGAGATTATTTTGAATAAGTTTTGTTAAGCAATTAAGGAGAGGAGTTTGGAAGTCAGAGTTTAGAGTTTAGGGTTTAGAACGATAAGTTTTGTGATTTTCTCCTAACTTTAGATGCATTTATCTTTTTCCACGGCAGATAAAATAGATTATCAGAATGTAACTCTTCAAATTTGGTAAAGGAAGAAAGTTGAATTGAGTTAGGTAGAAAAAGATATGAAAATCAAAAGAAATAAAGAAACATTATAGGGCGTGAAGGATTGCACTCGAATGAGCACATGTCAACTAGAGAAAAATGCAAAGAATGTGATTTGTACTCCAAGTGATTGATAGAGTTATCTCCTTGATTGAGTAGGTATGAATATAGTAAATTAAGAATAGGGAGCTAAAACTAGTTGAATTTTACAATGACCTAAGTCAGAGTGCCTCCCATAGACTCAGCACTCGAGGATCATAAGCAACGATTCAAAGTCTAAACCCTAGTTCTCCCACTATTAGATTAGCCCCACGGAGCTAGTCTAGAGAGTCCTAGACACCCTAAGAACCTAGTTAATCGACTAAAAAAATCTGATGCCCACTAATAGTGTAACCAGTATCACTAGAGTCTCCTCCTCTAATATCCTCTACTACACCATTAGTGTTATCAATGATCTAGGTCGAACATATTAGCGTCCCTGCCAAGCTGTAGGAATATAGGAATGATACTGTTGAAATTGGCCTAGGCCAGAAAGAGTAAAGTGTTGAGGTGTCTACGTGCAATCACTTTGTAGAAATAACCAGGGATATTTTAGCAAGGCCTCTACATTAAAAATCCGTCTTGAGAGGGGGCGAAAGAATGCATAGGTAAACTTAGTAGCATGTTGACACACAAGGTCTCTTCCAAGACTTTTGACTTTAGTAGTTCTTGTAGAAGGGACATCATATTGTCCCATGATATAGGACAATGTCACGCCTATACCCATGACACTGTCATTCATTTTTAAGGTAATTTTAGCTTAGTAAGTCTAAAGAACGTTCACCTCAAAATGATTACCTCGTCCAACAAATCTATGATGCTAGAAAAGGTGAACAACTCCATGATATTGAGGGATTGGTGACAAGTAAGAGAACAGCTCAAAGTTTGAGGCCTACCCAAAAGCTTTGATAGCTTTAGAACCTAAACCCAAACTTAATAGAGCCCAAATACAAGTAGGTAGCTTATTCAGTATAAATATACTCACGAGATTTCTTTTTTTTTTCACATAATCGCTAACTACTATCGAGGTGGAGGAGCTTTCAAAAGTTGTGAGGTTACCGAAAAGGGTCATCCTAAGGCGTCAGTCCTAAATATAGAGGGTTTTGGTCCTTTTAAATTTGTTTCTCGTTCCTTCATCTCTGTTTTGTAATGAACTTTGAACAACACTTAATTTGTATATATTTTTGAACAACACTTAATTTGTATATATTTTTTTAATATTCTTTTAAATATAATGTTGTTTGTTTTAAAGTTTATTAAAGTTTTAGTGTCGGTCCATGTCACGATTCGTGATTCGAAGCCTTGAAAATCAAATTGGGACATAAGTTCTTGGATCAAGAATCAATTTTCCTTTTTTTTTTTTTTTAATTTTTTTAGCTAAGTATATGTAACAACCCTAACTTTTTTTACTTAACTTAAAGTCGTTATTATATACCTATCATGAACCTTTAATGCGAAATTAATTCATTTGAAACTTTATAATAAAACTTAACCTTGGTCTTGTAGGTTTAACTTAACCTTTAAACAAACTAACAAACATTGAAATAAAAAGAAAAATAACATAAACCTATATGCTACTAAATGGAAATGTAACAAACTTATACTAACCTATAGTCTACTAAATTTAAATATGAAATTATCCTAAGTATATGTCACGGTCTTGTAGTTGTGATGTCACTGTCAGCCGTATAAGGAAGCCTTGTTGATAAGATAAGGAATCAACTACAAGGGGAATAAGATTCGGATTACCTTGTTAATCGAATATCTCAAGATAAGAACATTGTTTGAGATTCGAATCACTCCGCAAACAAGATTGATCATGTCGAGCTTAAATGATTCTACATGCAATCTAAACTACATAGAATTGCAAAGAAACTTAGCCATTGGCTAAAGAAGAGCACAAATGCTTCTTTTACTCTATTTTCCAAGTCTACCTTACAAATACAACATACATGGCTTTATATATTCTCAAAATGAAACTATTAAAGACATTTCAAAAGTTCTAACATTCATACCTAATAACCATAATTAGCCATTATGTAGATGTAACCTAAAGTAAATAAAATGTCTTAAAATACAATAACTCTAAATTACTCTAAACTGTAACCACCCAAAATTTGCAACAGTCAAACTTCATTCTTCTTCAATGTGGCATGAATTGAAACATCTTTTGATAATTTCAACAATATTTTCTTCAGATCTTTATTAAAGTATATTGTATGATTGATGTCTCTGGGTTCATATCACTTGTCTTTACTTTAAAATAGAGTAGCACATGGCTTGAGTATTTTAAGAAATACTCAGCATACGACCCCCATATCGGGGTTAAATACAAACACAAACAATTTCATGAATGAGATCTATCATAACTGTCTATTTTCCTAAGGCGGTTATCCTAACGGACAACTTGGATGTGTACTTAATTTCCCTACACATGGTCCAGACATGCGAGATATGGACCCACCAGTCGGTTCGCACACCTCCTTGTTCCTTTTTTGATCGAGCGAGCATTCTCCAGTAACTGTTGATGTCGGACACCCGTTAGAAGTAGCAACCGTCATGGCAGCATTATGGTAAACATAATGATCGTTCCCCTGCCTCGTAGCGTACGCGCCCGTACTATCACGAAGGAATAGGGGTATCCCCGATGCATGAGCATACAATAATGCATGATATCCCAACATTTTTTCATTTTAATTATTATTAGTACAACCTTGTTAACGTCTCGTTCATATCGTATCATTTTTCATATCATTTCTCATAGCATTTCTCATATTATTTATCATAACCCTCATGCGTATCTTGGGGTTGTATTTCATGCTACTTCGTCGTTTTGCATGTCAATCATAGTATATTATTCATGTCACATATAAATCATATCATAACGTTTTCATGCTTTCAGATATAACAATCCATATTGTGCTCATATCATATCATATATTATATCAGTCATATAATATGTCCCGAGCATATCTTCAAAAAATCATATCATAAAACATATCAATCCATCAAATACAACATAACAATCACATCGCATAACATTTACATATCATTTCATAAACTTTACGTATACGAGACTATGATACGTGTGAAGCCACAGACATGTATCACCATACAGCACACAATTATAAATCAAACGACGGTAGGGCCACTTACTTGGTTAGCCTCCTTAGCCGGCGTTCTCCCTAATTCGAGTACGTTCGCTCTTGTTCCTCAAAAATACTCCAAATTGTTGCCGGTTGTCATTTTCTATTGGATCTCCATCCCCTTTTGTTAGTAACTTAATAATTCTTAACTCAATCAAATTTAAATTGAGAATGGACTAAACATAGGTTATACTAACCTTAAAGGTTTCCAATAATTTCAAAAATGACTCTGGAACTGTCCAAAGTTATAGGAATGGGTTCAAAATCGTGGAACGGTGTCCAAGTCAGGCAAACCTAACCGAATGTACCGATTGGAGCCGCTGGAGTGCACCAAGTCAAGCTGACAATTATGAAGGGTGCTAGTCAAGGGTGGATAATGGGTTAGGGCATGGGTCATGGGTCGATCACCGAGTCAAAGCAACTTGTATGTTGATATTGGAGGAATTTTACACAATATTTATGTAAAATTCCTCCAATNAAGAGGATCCGTTTATTTCAGAATCAAGTAGTCCAACCAATAGATTTAAAAAAATAAAAAAATCAGAATCTAATTCTAATAAAGGCTCTCAAATTTAAAGAAAAAATCAAAATCAAGAACATGAAATGCTTACCTTCTATTCTTCATCCATTCTGGATGGATTTGATCAATTTAAAAGTATAGAATGGTTCTCCTAATGCCTTTGAGCATTTCTTGTAAAGAAAGTTTGGTGGTTTTTTTCAAGACCGTTTTACAGTTGTAACCTCTACCTTGACCCATTTCTACTCTCAATAGGAGCCATTGCCTTGAGCTAATGACTCGTGTAGTTCCAAGTCCTACCTCAAGATCAATTTACAGAATCGTAGGGTTACCTTTGACCCGACCCTACACTCAATAGTAACTCAAATGACCTTGAAGTCCTCGTGATACTGTTGATACTACTACTAAATTTTTTAAAGCTTTCTTAATCATCATTAGAAATCAGGGAGGTTTACTAGGCTTTTACAGGTATCTAGGCGATTTAGTCCTCATATTGCATTTTCAAGACGTTCAAGGTTAGCTCATCGATGCTAATCTTATCTCTTGGTGCATTCAGATCTAGATCTCTGATCGTTGTTCACAATCCTAGGGTACTTAGTCTACTGAAAATGTATTGACTTACGTCAANATCTTTTGATAATTTCAACAATATTTTCTTCAGATCTTTATTAAAGTATATTGTATGATTGATGTCTCTGGGTTCATATCACTTGTCTTTACTTTAAAATAGANACAAAAAAATTGATCTATTTATTCATACATGCTTATTAGAGAAATATTTCTATCAATCCCCTAGCGCTTGAAAATAAAAATCTAAACATTCAAGAAAACTCAACAAAGAATTAACATCCATCAATTACCCGAGTGCAGATCATAATATCACATCCTCCATTCTAACATACTGAAAAATATTAAAATAGACATCCAACTTAAATTCTTATTCTAGGAGCATTTCGAAAGAATTAAATGAACAAAATGTGTTATTTCGTTTGAAGAAAGTACCGGTACAAAGTTTGACGTTTTCTATAAAAATGTATGAACTGACGACATGCATATTTTCGTTTCTTTTAAGCATACATGTGGTAACGAGGACCAATCTAAAATTTTAAGAAGCATTCAACCATTTAAACGTATTAGATCCTCAACTAATATCTTCCTCAAGAGTAGTCAGGTCAAAATATTGATGAGTAGTGACTAGGATGCTAACAGTAGGGCTACTGTGGTGGCAATTAGGGTTGGAATGACAAAGATGGTCCTACGTGGATGATGTTGCAGTAGTGGGGAGGTGGGGTGGGGCCAAATGTGTGGCTTGTCGAAAGAAACATGGCATGGAAGACCCATGATTTGGATGTTCCTATCCATACGAGGAACATGTTTGTGTCTGTCTTCTCCATGGCTTACAAAAATCATTCCAAATTTTCTGTCTTCCTTCTCTCCCATGTTTATCCTTCTATGAGGCATCAAACGTTAAATTTTATGTTTCAATTAGTAGCTTTGCTATTTATTTAGTTTCCATATTTCAAATTTATGCTTATCTTAGAGCTTAATTTCGATTTTATTGTTTTAAATTTTAAAAGTAAGGTCAAATGTGAGAGTTCGATATTCGTTTGGGAGGAGAACGAAACACTCTTTATAAGGGTGTGGAAACTTTCCCCTAGCAGACGCGTTTTAAAGTCTTGAGTTTTAAAGCCTTGAGGGGAAGTTCAAAAGAAAAAGCCCAAAGAGAACAATATCTACTCGTAGTGAGTTTGGGTTGTTACAAATGGTATCAGAGCCAAACATCGGATCATGTGTCAGCGAGGAGACTGTTCCCCGAAAGGGGGTAGACACAAGGCGGTGTGCCAGTAAGGACGTTGGGCCTTGAAGGGGGGGTGGCACGTGAGAGTCTCACATTGGTTGAGGAGGAGAACGAAACACTCTTTTGAAAATATATTGGGCTTTTGTCCTCTTAGTTTGGTGTTCTCAAGATATTCTACCTTCAAATCGCACCAAGATATCAGACTTTGTACGATTCATACATTAACGAAGTCTCTCATTTCATAAGTTGCTCTCACGGATTCATAAAACATTTGCACCCGAAGTTCTTGGTGAGGTTCTTTCGTGGACTATATAATTATGGAACGTGAAAATTTATTAGATCAACTCAATGTTGCATGTTAAAGTAGAATTGGACTTCGAGGAGTAGATTTAAGTTAGTTTCAAGAATAATTAGTGATCTTAGCTTAAGTCAATGAAGTAAGTGGCTTTACTTTTGGTTTGGTTTGGTTTGATGAATTGTATGAATGGTGTGTGTGCCCTAAAGCTCTTGCACGCATCGTGTATTGTGATTGTTTAGCATCTGTTTATTATGTTAATGTTGTGATGTGATTATGCTATGTCATGGAGCTCGATATGTTATGTTATGTTGTAATTATCAAATATACTATGTTATAGAATATCATGTTGACACGCTATGCCATGTGAACTTATGTTATGTTATGGAAAGTGTTATACATTACATTACAAAATGATTAAGTTATGTACGTAACAAACGAAGGTATAGCTTGCATCAGAGATACATGTCATCATTTTAAAATATGGGGACCTCATGCATATGTTCACATGCATCGAGATACTTTTTCACTATGATTAGTATGGACACATTCACTACAATGTTGTGTTATAGTATTATGTACACCATAATACTATGTGCGCTCTCTGTAGTATACCGGCAACGTGAGTGTATGCTAATCAAAGGCCAAATCGAGGGGGTACATATACGAGCACCCATGGGTTCTTGTGCACGTACGTGGACCGTGTATAGAGAAGTACTGCACATCCAATTCTATCTAGACCGGAAGGAAAGACCAAGGCCATGTCATGATGTATTATGAAAGGATAGGCCTCAAACATGATGTCATGTGATTGTATTTCCTAACCTTAATAGAAGGGTTACTCAGTGAGTACATGCTAGTCCTATTTTTTAGGTAAACGTTAGGCACATATGCACCTGACTAAGTTGTTTGTAGCTCTTATGTTGGATCAAGACATTTTTTTATTCAGTTCTTTATTTTATTTAAATTTTAAGTTATTTATTTTCTATGGTATTGTTTTAAAGATTTTATTATGAACATTTAAATCCATGACACCATCAGTTATATGATTCCTTCCTTTCGGCCTAATTTTGAAGAAATAGAATATTCTCTTATTAGGCAGCAAAGCACAAGAGAAAAGGGGCCCAGTGAAGAGTGCCTTTTTAACCTTTTTCAAAAGACTCTCATTTGAAGCTAACATAGCTAGCTACATACAAGTAAAGGTTAAGAAAAATGAGACAGGACAAACGGCCAGAGGTCGCAGCGGGATTACCATAGGAAAGTAGTTGATAAATCAAATAAGCACAGTAGCAGTTTAGAGTCAAAGGAGCT
Organism: Cucurbita pepo subsp. pepo; assembly: GCF_002806865.2. Lineage (NCBI taxonomy): Eukaryota > Viridiplantae > Streptophyta > Magnoliopsida > Cucurbitales > Cucurbitaceae > Cucurbita > Cucurbita pepo. The sequence continues at coordinate 42,082 of NW_019646454.1, forward strand.
TCGCAGCTTTACCCCGGGGAAGAGGATTGAATATGCTCTCCGGTAAAGGTTTAGATTGAACTATCTCTTTTCTTTCCAAGCCTACTTGACTTTTTTTTTTTTTCTCTTTTTATGTTGTTCCATTTGTAAAGACTTGTTTTGGCATATCTAAAATCGATTGATTCTATCAGGTCTATTCTTCGATAGCGCATAGGCTCTGGCTTCTTCCTCTAGACAAGCCACTACTTGCATGTGTGTAATTAATAGCAGCATTTTTATTATGAAGTTATTAGATTTTCTTATAGTAGAAAGCATTTTCATATATTTTTCCGTACATATTAGACTTGTCATGCATATAGTGGTGTCTCTATTTTATTAGGAAAAATAGGGTTGTTTCAAGACTGGCCTATGCGTCGTGGCGTCAGCCTTGACCCCTTCCTACACTCATAAGAAGTGTTCACCCTAAACCACCAACTCATGTAGTGCTAATCTCTTCCAAACCCTGTTTACAAAGACGCAGTGTCATGACACTTGACCTGTTCCTATACCCAATATGAGTTCTTATCCTGATGCCTACCCATGTAGTTCCAAGTCCATCCAAGATTGCTTTACGGGATTCCCTGTTTCTACATTTAATAAGAGCCCTCGTCTTAAGTAACCACTTGTGTAGTCCCTAGTCCTTCTTCAGAATTGGTTTAACGAGATCATGGCGTTAGCCCTATCCCGACTCCACACTCAATAGTAATTCAACTGGTCTCGAAGTTCTAATAAGCTATAATTGTATTTAGATATTGTAGAGGTTTATTAGGTTCCCAAGGGCATTTAAGCGATTTAAATCTCATCTTTCATTTCGAGGATGTTTAGAGTTAGCTCTTCAACCTAAACTAATCTTTGGTGGACACGATTATAAACCTTTGATCGCTCACGATCTTAGGGTAAACGTACTGACCTGGGTCAACATATAAACTGCACTAGCTGTAGCTGTAGCGTCCTATACCCTTAATTGAGTTCTCTCATGCATGCTTTACTAGGGAGATATTTCTATAAATTGCTCATGGCACTAAAAACATGTTCTATCATACATATTTATTAGGGACATAGTCAACCACGTAAAACATGGAAGTCATTAAACATAAATCATACATACAATCAAACAAACTCAATGGGAAGATAACATTCATCAATCGTCTAGAGCACAAATGACAATATTTCATCCTCCATTCTTACACAGCGAAAGACATCAAAATAGACATGCTTCTTAATTTCTCGTTCTAGGGAAATTTCATAATTTTTAATCACGCATGTCCTTTTCATCCAAATTACTTATTCTAGGTCCTAATTATGCATATTCTAACCACTTAAGGTAAAATATACTTGCATGCTAGCATCCCCTACCGGTTCCCATAAGTATTACTTGCCTAAAGACCGTGTGGTTACTTGGATGATGTGTGCCTTCCAGAGATAGCTTTTCAACAATTTAGAAGTTCCAAAATTTGTAAAATTATCTTAGTTGGTCCTAGTTCAAATCAAAATAGAGTTAGTATCGAAATCGGGACGAAAAACAGTCAAATGGAGGTCGAACATGCCAAAATGGCATATTCACACGCCCTCATGTGTGAAGAACGATTGTCTACACACACAACCACACACACCTGGAGTTCGGGGACTCGAACGTTCTGCGTTGACATGTGGTACCTTTCTCGCTAAGTGTGTCAAGAATCAAGATAGGTGTGGGCGGTCGATTCGGATAGCTGATTCGGGTCGTAGCGTGTAGGCGGCGCTGATGCAGTTTCGAGTTGATGGGTCAGATCGGGTAGTCCTATAGCATTGCGATGCATGTCCTCGCCAAGTGTCGTCACATGTCTCTTCCCACTGCTCGACATGTGTCCACCATTGGGCCTAATGTGCGGCTCTGCCTATCGTCTGACGTGTGTTCGTCCCTCACTGCCCGTATAAGAATGTTTTCCAAAATTGATCAGTTTTACGATTCTTCCTAGTTTCTTCATGAAAATTGATCCATTTTTATTAAGGTATTTATTTCTTCATTTTTAATAAATCACAGCAATAAACAATCGAGATCAAATATCATTCAAAATTAAAAACTTTCCGAACTTACCATTTCTTAAAGTTTACCAAAACACCGCCCGCCTAAATCCACTTCAGTTTCATTCACAAAACTTGTGTAAAATCGTTCTAATATCAACCTACTAAAAATTCTAAAAACTTAATTCCAAAAAAGCTTTCAAATTTTAAGAAAAGCTGAAATCAATAATACAAAACAAATCAAAATTCCATAATGGTTCTCCCAAGCCTTTAACCGTTTATTGGGAAGGAAATCCACTCCTAATTATGAATGAAGGGTCAAAATGACCAATTTACCCATCAAGTTGACTTTGACCACTTTTTCATTTTATTATTATTATTATTATTATAATTTCTTTTCTAAGCCTTTTTTTCTCTTCGACCTAAAATCAAATTTAAGACTTGAGTTTCTAACATCAACTCTCAATAAAATTTTAAAGTTGGACTTTAAAATGAAAAATGAGTTTTTAATTTCTCATACCCAAATAAATAAAAGGTACGTGAATGAATTTGAATCACATTCGATAAAAGCAATTTTTTAGGAAGAATTTTTCTGGGAATCATGTGAAAGGATATATGTTGGTCAGTTTCGACTCTTAAGAAGAATTAATTAACCTGATCAGGTAGGAGTGAAGGACCATGGGATATTAAATCGGAATTCTTTTATTTATTTTTTTAATTAAATAAAAATTGTGAAAAATTAATCTTAAAAAGATCTTCAAAAGAAAATTATTGAAACATATCTTCCATGAATGTTCTTAAGGGAAAAAAAATTCCAAAATTGCATTGAAAACATTGATTGGTTGTGTCCCAAAGAAAGTGAGGGACAATTGCCTCATTCTTTCATTAGGTTGTTGATTGGTTCAAATTGACTTTGTTTGGCTCTTACTACAATTGACTTCAAACTTTTAAACTCAAATTTATTTTTTTTTATTTTGGCAATATCAATAATAATTGCACCAATAAAATTTTAAAATTTTAATTCCTACTCGCACATAAATGAGAATTTAAGGTACGTTCTTCCAAATTTTTCTTTTCAAAATTGGAGTTACTAAAGAGAGATTTACACGTAGAAATGTTTTATTCCCCTGTCTCCAACTAATGTGGGATCTCTCATGGGTCAACGTCAACAGTTCAGTAGCTATGAAACCTATGGGTCTAGCCCATTGGTTCATAATTTTGGTCATGTTTGAGTTGGTCAAACCTTCAAATCTAGTCTAAGCTCGCTTAAGTCTCAACGCTCGAGAGTGATCAACTTGACGAAGTCTTTAGACCCGTGTAGGTAACAACTTGATCCTCCTTTCAAATGTATCATCAATACATAAATAGTCCAACAATGCAACACTCAATGCTTCTCAATGTTGCAATTTTAGGTATTCAACACGGACAACATCTCATCAGTGTCTTAGACGATAGAAATGTGTGCACCCTCAAATCTTTATTTGTAGCATCTTTATACGTTTGTAAGATCAAACCATGAGTTATAACGTCGTGATCGAGCGGCTAGAATTTGTGTTTTTTATTCAAGAGTCGATTCTAGTCTAATTGTAAAACTACAAGGGATCGGCCCTCCTACAACTTTTTTAATCCAAGTATTTTTTTTGTTCTTGTTTTGATCTTATAAGCATGTAATGTTAATTAAATTGATGCCTTAATTGTAACAGCTCAAGTCTACATATTGTTTCTTTCGGGTTTTTCTGTTGGGCTTCCTCCTAAGGTTTTTAAAACGTGTCTGCTAAGGAGGAGTTTCCACACTCTTGTAAAAAAATGTTTCATTCTCCTTCCCAACCGATATGAGATCTCATCATTGTAATAGATAAAGCACCAAATAAAATTTATGTTTTTAAGAAATAATTACAAGAGACCCACGGAGTCGAGGAATGTAAACACATGCAAAATGATGAGGCATATCATTTAAAACCATTTTTTCTTAATTGGTTTTCTAGTCCGAGCAAATTAAATATGTAGTACTTCTTAGCACACGATCCACACATGCGAGCATAAGTTCACTAGGCAGGCTCACACAGCCCCTAGGTTTGTTGGTCAGACTAGCTTCTCTGAGTTGTTGACGGACACTCAGAGGGAATAGCAACCGTTGTAGCATCATGATAAACATGATGCATAGTGTACGTGTTTATTCTCATCATAAAAGGAAAGTATTCAGATACACGTGAACATATAATTATGCATGAGATCCTCATATATTTTATCGTAATAAATCATGCTAGGCAACCTCCATTTTTTCCTCACATATTACACAATAATATGAATACATAAATTTTCATAAATCATTTCATTCGAAACATAACTTTTAAATCATAGCATGTAAGTTGTGCTCCGTAGTTTTCCTTTATTTCAAAACATTTCATAACATGTCATAGCATATCATGGTCTGACATAACAAATTATAGTAGACATCTCATGCATTACATAGATTATCGTGACAGAGCATAACATTTTATTCATATCATCATATCATATGGCATATAATAAAATAACACATTCATAACATCACATCACATCATATGGCATATCACACACATGACATGTCACTACAACAAATAATAGATACGATAGCTTACGAAAAATGCTATCGTAGACTTTTTATAGCGTTTTTCGTACGTCATGACAGCCCATGTTATTAAAAGTCTGAGACTTTTTATAGCGTTTTTTTATAGCTATAATAGATGCTATAATAGAATGACGTTTGATAACATTTTTTTATAGCTATAATAGATGCTATAATAGAGTATAAATTTATAGCTTATAAACGTTGCTATAAAAATATTTTATAGCGTTTTATTGAAGCTATATATAACTTTAAATTAATGCTATAATAAAATTAATTATTCATTTATAATCATTATAGTTACCATAATCAAATTTTAACAACATTTTTTAATAAAATTTAATTCAAATACTAAATAAACACATAAGATACTCATAGCATATTAAATATCCTGACTTTCATTCATAATTGAGATTTCATAATCTATTTCCATTCGAATAGTAGTATTCCATCATTTCCTAAAATAAAGTTATACAAACTATATAAGATAAAATATTCTCCACTACTTGCAATGATTTTCAAGGAACCCTTACCATGTCACAACTTTGAAGTGCAAGTCCTCTATTCCAGAATCATCTATTGACAGAAAAAAATAATAGGCAACCTGAACCAACTCTAGATGCAACTACTCTGGACTATTCAACATTAGCAACAAAGAGACGATCCCCTGATAGGACAGCAGTTGACCCGACATCTTTCTGCTGGCCTCTCTCTTTTTTAATATAGTCTACATGTTTAAAAACCTCTGCTGCAAAATAAGTATTTGCTTAGTTTATGCTCCACTTACCAGGCAACAGGAAAATATGAAATCATAAGCACAAATTATAACTTCTTACTAATAGCTGTCTTTGTGTCTTTGTGTCTTTGATAAAGTCCTCATGGCCAGTNTCTTTGATAAAGTCTTGATGGCTACTTTGGTTATTGAAAAGATTGCGCTTAAGGTATTCAGTTGTTCTTGACCCAAGTACATCAATGTGTCTATTAAACTGGAGAAAAGAAGGAGCGTCCATGCATCACACTAGAAAGCTATCATATCGGGTAACATCATCTCCGATATTTCTAGAATTACCATTAATGTTAAAACAAACAAAAAGTAACTTATCATTCTTCCGTCACATGTATCATCATTTTAAATTATAGAACAACACAACAATAATGATCAACAAAGAGTAAAAGGAGAAACATAAAAAGAAAAGGAAAAGGAACCTGCTCATAAGCGGAGAAGAAGATCCATTCAGGAAAATTATCCCCACATAATTTCTTTAAATGATCTCTACTGAGAAATTATGACAAGACAATGATTACATCCTTACCGATGATGATGAAGCAAGGTCTTCTGTATTGAGTAGTTTTGCAAGTCTAAAGTCCCCTGTGCAGAAATTCAAGATATTAGAAGAAATAACTAGTAAAGAAATTTCATCCGGTAAAAAATGGAAGCCATCGTACCAAGCCGGACATCATTGCTCTTCGCAAGAAACATATTGGAACACTAGAATAGAAGAAAATTTGAAAAAACAAAAAAATCTAGAACCATTAATGAGTTGGGTATGTTAATACATTATAGGTACCTTAAGATCTTTTTGTAGCACCCGATTGGAGTGCAGATAAACTACAGCTCAGCTAGTAACAACTATGCCAACCATTTGCAAACTTTCTGAGATAAAAAAAAATTGACAATAAGAAAAAGATAATCACGGTTATGAACTTACTCAAGAAAGTATGTTCCTCTGACATTTTCTATCAATTCAGACCTGCTCAACAAAAGAAAACACGGCATAGGATTAGGCTTGAGTTTTCTTCCCATCCCTTTGTCCTCTTCACTACATCTGGAAAACTAGTTTATCGATTCAATCCATATTGAACTTCCACAAAATGTTCTAACTTTTGTTCTTCACTTAGTTATAATTCTTTGGAGGGAAAATTGAAAGACATTGTTATAAAAGTTGCGTATTTTTTTTATTCAATCTAAAAATAAACAACCATTGAAGGTCATAAATGAAGCAAACTCCAAAAGGATGGAAAATTTAAATAAACATCACTTACATGTCTCCACCTTCCCTTCACAGTAGCAAGTTACAATGCATATATAATCCCCCTACACAAACGGCCTTTTTACCAGAACAGTGAGGGTAAGAACTATGAGAAGGAGAAAAGGAAGAAAGGAAATAGAAGGCTTTGTAGCCTCATGAATAGGTGTAGTTTCATTCTGATACTAATCACCGACAACACGCTTTCTAGGGGGCACCATGTGCTTCCGCTCCTCAGTGTTATCGCTTTAATCATGCATGCATTCCGAGTTTAGTTCAATGTGTTTGTCTAGATTAAGCATATTTAAACTCCAATTAATCAATCTAATCATACATACAAATTTCTCCCCAAATGCCCCAAATGCCTGAAATTTAGGGGTATGAATAAATAATTGATATAACTAAATAATGAAGTCTTTTAAAATGAAATAGTTCAGTAAGAAATAATACCACTTTAATTTGGTCCTCTAATCGAAGGAAGTAGTACATTCAATAGTTTAAGTTCATCCTCTTGTTCTACCATAATATTACAGCATCACTCAAGTAGCAAAAAATGAAAGTGAGAAAGATGACAAATTAGACCAATTAAGAGAAACAAAGTGTTTAAATTTGTCAAAAGTATAGTTTTAGAACTTCAATTAGTAAGGATGATATGCTGATATATTGAAACAAACATGGGAAAAACCATGCCCACAAAATTGGAAGATCTACTAAAGTATAACTCACAAAGTTGAAACAGAGCCTTAGCTCCCCAAGTTGGTGCCATGAGTGAAACAAATTCTACAAGGAAAATAAACAACAACAAAATTATGTGAGAATTACACCCCTGAATTTAACTAAATCTCTTAAATTAATCAAAATGCTAGAAATCAAAAGCATCATCTCCAAAACTGATTATCCAAATTAATTGAGAAAATGAAGGGACCAAAACAGAGAACTAAACATCAAAACATAGAGAAACCTAAACCCTAGAACAAAAAGGAAGAAGTATCAATCCAAATGTTTAAGAAATGAGAAACCTAGATGCAAATTCACTCTGCTCATTCTCGTTTTAAAATGTAGGGTATTATGTACTCCTCCTTCAGGGCACAAATATTAAATTATGCTCAATAGATTAAACACACATGTGAATGCTAACCTCGATTAAGAGATTTTTCATTTGGCCCAGATCAGCGACATTGACATGAGGATAGAGCAAAGACGAAGTTGCCATCCGATGCCCGACAAAAATGGAATACAAAAGGAAGAAAAAGATGAAATATATGGGTTATAACTCCAAATCAGTAGATTATGGCAAAATGGAGCACAACTGAAAGAGAGGAAATTGAGAGAAAAAAAAAATCTAGCCTACGCTCGTAAATTAAGGCAAAATGAAGGGAGGAAGAGAGAGAGAGTAAATAAAGAGCTACATATAGCTTTTTTTTTTATTTTGTTTTGTGTCCGCTTTTTTTATTTATTTTGTGTCCACCTTTTTTTTATCATTTTTTTTATAGGATGTTTTAGTAAATGCTATCTTCAAAAGCTATAGAAAGGGTAATTTGTTGTAGTGCGTGCAAGGTCACTAGGCACGTGTCATCATATATGAAACAATTCTTCCAACCAGACCAACTTTGTTGGCTTAGGGAAGTTATTAAATATTTTTTTGTAGGGTTTGAATTTTCTCCTCAAGTTCCAATTCAACATCTTATCTATCATGTCGATGATGTCAATTAAAATAAAATGACCACAAATATGAGTCCCTTTATAATCCAAATCGCATATTTATATATTCCAAAAAAGTTAAATCTAAATTTAAAGTTGGTATAGAGGTATCATGTAAATCATATTTTATATCTTCTTTTTTTTAATCAAATGGTATTAATTTAGTTTTAATTAAATTAAATGATTAAAATAGACCAAAAATAACTTGTGGACATAATAAATAAAAAAAAAGAGGGAACTCAGAGAGTAGACCAAAAATAACAGAGATTTTGAATGTAAACATTCAAGTCTATGATGCATAGAAAGGTTGGTCTAATTGAAGCTAGAAAATTAGGTCATTACTTGTTATATTGGTGATCTATCAGTCATTATGCACCAGGGTGCGGCTCTGCCTCATTATTAATTTGATGAGAGAGATTGTCATCCAACAGAAACCCTTAATCTTCATAAATCACATTGGTCTGGCAAAAGAAACCCTTCATATCTTCCATAACTTTAATGGATTTCTGCTTATATCAATGGAATTCGGAAGTCTTTAAAAGAAAGAAGCGACTCAAACTTGGACTGGACAATCAATCTAATGACACAATAATACAACCAAAACAAGGGGAGAGAGAAGTTTCTGAAATTTCAATTTAATTCTGAACTGCATCCAATGTTTTGGAATTGATTAGGAAAAACAAAATATACAAACTCCAGAGTCCATTTTCCTAGTTCAAAGAACAAAATCAAGTGCCTTCATTTCTCCCTCAACACACTAAAATGGCAATAAGGGAACATCTCTTTTGGGTACAAATATATAAATGAAAAATCCTGTTGTTGACAAACAACTTTGCCAACATCTCGCCTACCTTCATTATTTGATCTTCACAATTATAAAAAGATAAAAAAGACAAAAATGAAATAACTAGGCAGCAGATTCCTTGGCAATCTTCTCCGCCTTCGCAATCACCTCTTCAATGCCTCCAACCATGTAGAACGATTGTTCCGAAAGGTCGTCGTATTTCCCATCCAAAACTCCCTGTCAAACAAGAGGGGAGGAAATAGCACCCGTTAATAACGAGTTTTATATGCCTTGTCAAGCATTTCAGA
>NW_019646454.1:55442-70799 GCF_002806865.2 Cucurbita pepo subsp. pepo
TTTTTTTTTTTTTTTTTTTTTTTTTTTTTTTTTTTTTTTTTTTTTTTTTTTTTTTTTTTTTTTAGTAAGTTCAATTAATCTAATTACTAAACATTTGTTTATTAACCATTTATTAAGAAAAACAAATTAAAGTTAGACGCGTTCTAAAGTTGTGAGGCTCATGATGATATGTAACGGGCAAAAACAGACAATATCTGCTAGCAATGGCCTTGGGTTAATACTAGAGGTATCAAAGTTAGACACCAAGTTGTGTGCCAGCAAAGACGTATCTGCTAGCAATGGCCTTGGGTTAATACTAGTGGTATCAAAGTTAGACACCAAATTGTGTGCCACCAAAGACGTTGGGCTCCCCAAAAGGGGGTGAATTGAGAAATCTCACATCTGTTGGAGAGGGTGAATAGGAAACAGAACATTTCTTATAAATGTGTGTTTTTTACGCGTTTTAAAAGCGTGAAGCTGATGGTTGTACATAACGAGTCAAAGCAGATTATATATGCTAGTTTGCTAGGCCAAGAAAAGTACAAAACTTCGACATTTTATTAGGTCTAGGTCAATTACGCATTGCTTTCGCTTTAAAGGAAACTACGTAATATTGTCATTAGCAATGATGTGCTCAAGAAAAATAAATTTGTACAACAAAAAGTCACACTTAGAAGCTTGGCAGGAAGCTTGACTTCTCTAACGGTGTCAAAATTTACACGAGGTATTCCTCATGTTGCTTCTTAGTCTTGAAAAAAACTCGTCTTTTATATCTGCTACCACAAAGGAGTCTATAAATCTCTTGAAAACTTTATTCATGGGATCCATGAAATTTGACTCGATCGTTCTTGATCTTTAATTGATGATATCTTGAACTTAAACCATCGTTCTTCTTTGTCAACAAAACTTACGGGCCTATGATCCAACACTATTGTCTAAGGAACCTTCATCTAGTGGTTCCTATATCGAGGTACTTCAACTCTATTTGAGTCATTCTATAAGGAGCTTTAGAATTGAGCTCGTTCTCAATTCGAGTTTTGTGCTGATGGTAAACTTGGAAGGTCAAAAGGTCAAACTTGCTACCATGTAACGCTCCTAATTTTTTAGGCATAAATTAAAGATGTCATTACATGCCTGCCTTTTAATAACATATGCAAAAATTTAAATAAAACATTTCATACGAAGTCATGGACTTGTACGTTTAGTTTAAAACAAGAAATAGAAAAAACGTCGTCAAAATAAAATCTTAATTTAATGTTCGAGTACTTGCATAAGCTTTCTTGCGTCTCTTCTCTTCTCGGGGTTTAGTGTGTTTTACAGGCCGCATGCAAAGTTAAGTAGTTGATGGAGGGATTGTGGGAGGTGAAATTTTTTAAAGAAAGTGTGGGTGGGTTTGTTTCGAGATCTCTGATGGCTCACTAGAAATCTTGTGATTTGAGATTTTCGGCGAGATTCAAAAAAATTTCTTTGCTATTACAAGAAATGTCCTCATGTATGGATGATAACGCCAGCTGAGAAGACCTTGAAATTTGAGCATGAATGAGTTGGTTTGATGTATAAAAGAGAACATTAAACATTATGAGCATGTTTATCGAGGAACGAACTGTTGAGTTATGATATAACCGAAATTGAAAGCATGTCTATAGTATGATATAAAGCATGTTATGGGAAACCGATTATTTATGTTTGAGTATAGAATGAGTTGAGATGACACATGTTGAATGTGATTATGAATATTTACTGAAACAGGTATACACTATCTTATGAATGGAATTTATGATTAGGTATCCATGTTTAGATTGCTATGTTATGTCTCTATTTCAGATGCTTATGATGTATGCAGTTATACGAGGACGTTCAGGGGTTCGCCAACTACCCTCTAACAGTGAACCTGACTTGATTGTCAGAAGTCCGGATAACCATAGAACTGGCTTATGATATTTTATGATTTATGATTATACCGTGTGAGGACTATTGTGAAGTTTGCCAGTTAGCTTCTTGTAGTGAGCCTATCACTCGAGAGCCAAGGGCCCACAACTGTATCTTATGAGTTGGTCACGATTATTGTTCATGCATGTGAGTTATACGGTTATATGGGAACGGTAGGGGATTCGTCAACTAGCCCCTCATCGTAAACCTGACTTGATTGTCAAAAGTTCGAATAACCATAGAACTTACCTATTTTATGATGTATGATTTATGTCCTGTGGGGACTATTAGAAAGTTCGTCAATTAGCTTTCTTTTGGTGAACTTGCCAAGAGCGACAAGGGTCCACAGTTGCACCTTAGAGTTGGTCGAGCTTTAGCATGCACAAATCCTATGAAATTTATACCAAAGTCGCACCTCGAAGACTTTGAAATATGATGATGATGGTAACGAGAGACTAGTAGATACCACTAACTAGGAGACCTAAAGAACTTAATAATATTTCGAGGGCTTAGGTCCAAATAGGACCAAAGAATGAGAAAACTTAGAGGGTGCATCGTAGTAAGATGATAGGAACAAATCCCAAAAGAGAATAAGATACTAAACCGATGGACAAGATCAATAAGATTTAATAACAAAATATGAATTAATAGTAAGCTGATTACAGAGTATATTTTATATACTCATCTCTTTACTTCAACATTCTTGTAGCGGGCGAGGCATAAGCACACTTGAATTGTTGGCTGCTATAGCGGTTCCTCGAGTATATTTTAAATACTCATTTATTATTATTATTATTATTATTTTGACATCAACATTTGCATGGTCTACAATATAAATAATATATTATATTTTTGACAGAATGGTTCAATTAAACCTTCGTCAATATAATTCAAACCATTTTAATCATTTTTCATAAATTTTTATGAAATTTCAATCATTTCCATATGTGTTAACCTAACTTCATCTATCTATGACAATTGTGTTACAATGAATCTCTAAATCTCCCGCCAATTTGGGCATTCCATTTCCCTCCAAAAATTCCAGCGGCGGCGATTTATATATAATCGACGAACTCAGTTGTTGGTTTTTCATTTGGGATCCATCTTCAACTTCAATAGTGACTGTAATCGGCCATCGTTATTCCGTTCGGTCGTTGATGAGTGATCCCCGAATTAGGGTTAAGATCGATCAATTTGGGGAATCAATTACAGAGCTGCGTTCCGGTTTCTGGCGATGAGTGCCGTCAACATCACTAACGTCACCGTCTTGGATAACCCTGCCGCATTTCTGAATCCATTTCAGTTCGAGATCTCATATGAGTGCTTAACTCCGCTTAAAGACGGTAATCTGTTTTGTTTTGATAGATTGCATCAGTTTGGGTGATGATTTGAACAGTCGATGTTGGGGTAATTAGATGTTGTCTTGAAATTATTTTATTGGATTCATCAGATTAAGAGTAGGATATTCCTAGTGTTTCGGCTTGTAAACTGGATATTTGCGTTTGGTTAATGATTTGTTTGCAATCGTTTCTCTACTCACATTTTGCGGAAGAAAACTTTGTGCCCCTGATTTCCTGTATACTGTTCGGATTTAAAATTAAGTTCAAATCTCGTAACCTAACGCCTGTATTCTAACGATGTGTTTTTTCATGCTTAAATCCTGATTTTGATGCTTGAGCCTTGGTAGTTTGTGATAGAAATTTGTCATTTCTACTCAGCTCTTTTGATATTGTTATCTTTGAAGGGTATTTGTATGTATACTCTTTATGGTACAGATTCATATATGCCTTTTAACTCCTAATGCTCATTTCAAAAGTTCTTATTCATCCTCTTTGGATATTTTTTTCTTGTGGGTGGAGGTTTGGTTTAGAACGTTGAATACTAGATATAGTAAAATTGTGTTAATCATGATGTTTGGATTTTTCTTGAGTATTTAGTCCGTAGTTCATTAGATGGTCGGGTAAGAGTTGAGTGTTACTAGAAAACCCAGATGATAATAGAACAAAAAATCATGTGCTCAAACTCTAGTAATTATTGTTCTTTTTGGAGATTGATATTAAGAGTCACTTTTCTAGACTTGCTAATTTTGAACCTAGATGTGACCAAAGTATTAAAAATATAAGCATAAGATCAATAATATATTAGCTTAAACTATAAATTATGCTCAATCTATTGCTCGTGATTTTGGATTTACGGGTCATTAATTTGATAAGAAACACTGCATTGTCATTTCTTAAGTTATTAGCTCAATGATCGATGTATTCTATTTTGGTTTTTGACTCAAATCAACTTTAATGACATGTTTTCTGTTTGATTATTCTACAGATCTAGAATGGAAACTCACCTATGTCGGATCTGCCGAGGATGAAACCTATGATCAGCTTTTGGAGAGTGTGCTCGTTGGACCTGTTAACGTAGGCAATTACCGTTTTGTTCTTCAGGTAATATATGCCGAGTCCTTCACTAGTGACAGTTTTAGCATGGCTTAAAAAGAGATGAAATTCAAGTAAAGATTTGAGTAATTAGTACAATTTAGTGATAGATTATCATATTTTTACTTCAAGGGGATTCGAACTTTTATCTTCTTGATCCGAAAAAAATAGTCTTTGTCAAACATCGATCTATATAAATACCTGATGAAATTTCACTTGTGTTGACTCAAATTTCTGCTCAAACTGGAATCTGACTGTTCTGAACTGGTACATTTGTTGGGATTGGAAATTTTGCAGGCAGACCCTCCGGATCCGTCAAAAATCCGGGAAGAAGACATCACGGGGGTCACAGTACTGTTGTTAACATGTTCATACATGGGACAAGAATTTATAAGAGTAGGATATTATGTGAACAACGATTATGATGATGAACAGCTTCGAGAGGAACCTCCACCAAAAGTTTTGGTGGAAAGGATCCAAAGAAACATTCTTGCTGACAAGCCCAGAGTCACAAAGTTCCCAATCAATTTTCATCCGGAGAACTCTGAACATGGTGGAGAGCAAAATTCGTCTCCACCAGCTGAAGCTATCAACAACGAAGAAGAAGAAGAAGAATTGCAGGCATCGCCATTGCCATCGCCATCGCCATCACCACCACCATCAGCTGCATCTGATGAACCATCTCTGGAGCAGGATGCCGTTGATACTGAAGCTCAGCCCTCAGTCACGGCAAACTAAGGTTTGAGAGGTGATCCATATTTGGTAACTTTTGCTCTTGTTTGTAATCTAAAGCAGTGAGGTAGATAATGTTAATCAGACCAGTTTGGGAATGTGCATTAGATTATAAGAATTTAGAGAGTTTGATTTCATATTTTATTCAAGTGAAAATTGTGATAATTCCAAATTAATTTTGGTTATTTTATCTGCTTTTTATTCCATTTCTATAGTTTCGTTAAGTTTTCAAAATGTCCAATAATAATCTTCCTTCTCTTTGGAAATATCTATCTTTTTGAGCTTTCATTTTCAACCTTTCCCTTTAGGTTTTAAAACGCATCTGTTAGGAGGAAGTTTTCACACCACTATTAGAGAAATGTTTCATTACTTTCTCCTTCCGATATGAGATCTCACAAATATTTACCCAAATAAGTTTATAATATGTTTTGGTTTTAAGGAAGAATTAAGAATGAAGTTGAGCTGCCAAGATGAACTTGTTGAATAATTGCAATAATTGCTCTAAAAATGTTTGTAATTAAGTTTTTTTTCTTTCGAAGAATTTGAAAAAAAAAAAAAAAAAAAACTGTTTGCAAAATGAGTACTAGGATTTGAATAAAATCTGTCGTTAACTAATTAAAAAATTATTTTAACATTTTACAATTGAATTGACAAAAATGAAATGTTATTTTTGATATTTACTGATTAACAATTTGTGTAAATAATATGTTTTACTTTTTCTTGAATAGAAGTCATTTGTATGAACATACTAAAAGGAATCAAGAAAAATAGTTTTAACAATCGGTAAAAAAAAAAAAAAATCATAGTTGAAATCTTACCCGGTAGGCATGAATAATTAAATAAAATAAAGTGACTCATATGATAATTCTTCCGTTCTTTAAGATTTGAATTTAGTTTTTATTTTATTCTTGAAATCTTAAAATATGATATATATACCGTATGTGAGGTTTGATTTAGTTTTTAATTGGTAGGGACATTCGACAAAATTGGAACGATACAGAGAAGAATAGCATGATCCATGCCCAAACAATCTAAATCCTGGGTATGGATCATTTCAAATGATATCAGAGCCATACCTTTCCCAATAAAATGTGGTTCAGGGAGGAACCAAGGCAGACGTTGATGGACATGTGATACCCGAGTAAAAAAGGGTACATAAATGAACCGACACTATATTTGAATGAGAGTGATCCTAAAAATAGAATGATTAAGAAAAGCTTACAAGAAAGGAAAGCTACTACATGTACCAATAAGGTGTACCTTTATTTTCGGTGGCTCAATCATAAGAATGTCATAGTTTGAAGCAATTTTACGTTAAGTGACATTTTAGGAATTTTTCTAAGTAAAAAGTAGGTAGTGTGACTATGTCGCTAACGAATGGAATTTTGGGGCGCCATCAGAAGTCAAATATGGATTTATAGTTTTCACTCTTCACAAGTGAGAAGCAGGTAACGTGATCATATTATCGAAGAATACCGATGCCATCAAGTGCCAAATTCGAATTTCAAATCCGGGTCTTATGTTGTTATGTTCACACACAAACACACTCACACAAGCAAATGGGTTGATCAATCAAGGTCTTATGTTCACACACAGACACACACACACACACACACACTCACTTTTACTCTTATCACTCTATCTACCAATTACTCAAAAGAAAATTCTCCTCCATATGCAAAGATCCAAACTCCATCTCCATCTTCGTCCTTCAACGATTCCATTGTCGATCAATACTAAGATTCCATAGCCATTTTTCCGATGGACCTATGCATTTCTTTGTTATCTTCATTTTTCTACTGAGAATGAAGTAACTTGTTCTCTTCTTCCTTGGGCAAATCCGCCATTTTCTACTATAAGATCGCGATGGCCGATCCTCTGTTTCAGAAGCTCTTCAAATGGCTTCTTTCTCTTGCCCTGTTTCTTATGTTGTGAGGTGCTCCACTGCCAAAGAAGCGAATGATTCTAACAAGCAGAGGTATGTTAACGTTAATGGCAATTTTATTGGGTCCATTTCAGAAGCTTCTTCGAGATCTTTGATTGCTTTTGTTGCGGAAAATGGGTGTGTTGTTAATGATGTTCGACAGAAAATTCCTACGAAGAAGCAGCTGGTTGATACTCATCGGCAAGGGCTGATCATCGAAGGAGGTGTTGGGTATAGACAAACTGTTGTGATTCGATCGTATGAAGTTGGTCCTGATAAGACTGCAACTCTGGAGAGTGTCATGAATCTTCTGCAGGTAAGGGATGCCCAACTTGTGTTCGACGAAATGCTTAGCTCACTTTAATTGATTGGAACCGTTTGTGTTTCTTGTAGGAAACAGCATTGAATCATGTTTGGATGTCTGGACTCCTCAGCAATGGCTTTGGGGCCACCCATGGCATGATGAAGAACAATCTCATCTGGGTCGTTTCGCGAATGCACGTCGAAGTCGACCACTATCCTATATGGTGTGTTCTCTTGATACCTTCAAAATATTAGTCCTACTAAGTCATCAGTTTTGCATCTATTGGGCATTGAGATGATCATGGGGAACTTGTTATCTATCTGATTGAAATGTCACTTATTTTCATTGTGCACATGGAGCTCTGCAGGGGGGAGATTGTTGATATCGATACGTGGGTTGGGGCATCGGGTAAAAATGGAATGAGGAGAGATTGGCTAATAAGAAGTCAGGCCACCGGTCATGTTTATGCTCGGGGTACAAGGTAATAAGAATTTGATATCTACATAGCAGTTCTTCCAAATTTGTACTCATTTACTGCCATCTCTTCTGGTGTACTGAAACATAAAACAGCACATGGGTGATGATGAACCAGCAAACAAGACGCCTCTCAAAAATGCCAGACGAGGTAAGGGCAGAGATTTCACCATGGTTTATAGAAAAGCATGCTATCAAAGAAGATGCCCCTGAGAAAATTTCCAAGCTTGATGACAAAGCCAAGTACATGAACTCTAACTTGAAGGTAAAAATCCTTAAAACTCAAAACAACGGTTCGGTTTCCACCCGAATTTAGAAAGAAATGCTGATAATTGCTGTTTACCCAGCCAAAGAGAAGTGATCTGGACATGAACCACCATGTCAACAATGTCAAGTATCTAAGATGGATGCTAGAGGTATCATTCATTACTCTAGCAAGACTTTCCCCTTTTATAACTCGATTCGTGGTGGTTTGAAGAAACCGAACCACGAGCTTATCCCCAGGGGTATTGAAGTCTTTAAGACGCCCCGAGGGTCGATACTTTACCGTTAGAAAAAGAAATCCATTCAAGTTTTGACACTTTTATATGCCTATTACAGACGATACCTGACCATGTTTTGGAGTCCCATCAACTGTCTAGTATCATATTAGAGTATAGAAGGGAATGCGCAAGCTCTGATATAGTTCAATCACTATGTGAGCCAGAGAATGATGGAATCCTCAGGGATATGGACATGATAGAAGATAATGAAATCAATATCCTACATGGGTTTTCCTTGGCATCTGAGATTCTCAAATGTGGTGGGCTGTTGGGATCTTATAACCAAGGAGCATTGAGGTATGCACATCTACTACAAATTGAAGGGGAAGCTAAGAATGAAGAGATAGTGAGGGGAAGAACCACATGGAAGAAGAAGCTTACCACTATACCATTTTCCACACAGTAAATATCATGTCTAGCAGTCTCGTGCCTCTTTACGAAGAAGACAACACGCCACAGTGCAACATTCCTCCAAGCAAAACAGGATTATTCATAGTCATGTTGCTTTGCTTCACAAGGGAGTTCATCAGATGGAGCTGCTCCTGCAAATGTAATAGAAATGACAGAGCATCCCTTCAAAGAGGTCAAGAAACTGTGTAAACATAAGAGAAACAATGTAAGTTCTTTCCGTAAGTTTATCCTTCTTATATATGTATATGTGTTTTTTTTCAAGAGATTCTAATGCTACTGAATCCAGCTGATTCTGAACTCAGCATTCTGTGCTTTGGAAGTTTCATGTTCCGTAACTACAAATATCAATGGAGATGTATGAGTATGGAGAGAACCCAAAAGGAAAAATAATCACAAAAATATATCAATCTGAGACACAAAAACTAAATAAACTTAACAAGCAAAATGAAAACCCAAAAACTAAATCAAATCTACCCTTGCTTCTATCTAGAGAAAAAGCATAGGAAATTTTCCACTCGGAAACTCGATTTCCAAAACCAAAAAGATTGCTCATCTGGGAAACTAGTTCCCTTTTCTAAGAGGAAAATCATGTACAATCAATGTGGGCTGGGTAAAATATTTACATGGGAATCCCCCTTATGACAGGAAGAAACTAAAGAATAGTCTACCACAGCTGCTGAGAGATCATTGCTTCTTTCTCGCTAAACTTCGATGTGATTGCCACGACCAAATTAGAATGAGTAGCACGAGTGCAGCCCCAATAGAGCTCCAGAAGATTATCAGCCCAAGGGGCATTGGATTAGGATATAAACCTGACATAAAAACACACCAATGGCAGCCAGTTACAAGCTTGAAACTAAACCATTAGAGATTTAGAAGATCACAAAATCTTACCATGTCCAAACTTTATACAAATAAGGAGTTCAATGATGCAAATTGCAAGTGAGAGCCAACAAAACGAGCCAACTTTCTTCACAGGCTTTCTGGAATATATATTATTAGTCAAGATGGATGGATTTGTTTGAGAGAAAAAGAATTCATGGGGTAGAGATGGAGAGTGTACCGATCTTGAAGATACGAATTGTACTCGCGAATCGTTGGGATTGCTATTAGCCACCACAAGATTAGCCTATATATGATCACAGGATTCCTAGGAGGTACCCAAAGACAAAACTTCAAAAAGAATGTATTGAGCTCGACTGTCAGAAAGATGATGCAAAGACTTATAACTTGAATGAATCGCCATGGACCGAGCAACGGGTGCCATTCATCTTTGTCCCACTGCGCCGGTGTGAATTGTCCCAGTGTCCGTTTCACCTGAATCAGAGAAACAGCACATTTGATTCTTTAGTTAGCTAGAAGAGGAGGAGGGATGGCATCACCACAACTAATAACGCTTACAAAAAGATAATCTATCAGAAACTGAAGAAGAATTCATACGGTTGACGTACTTTTCCAATAATGTTTGGTTGACGACTGAGACCGACCCACTTGTATGTTTTACCATCGAAGTATCGAACGGTACGCATTCCCGCCCAGATGCCTGCAAAATTAGTCATACATGAACTCGGAAAACCCGTATTTATTCTAAACTCAACGATTAGTTGAACACATAACTATGAGAACACTCAAACCATCCTTGTCTACGTAAGAGGATTCAATAACCAGTAATCTATCTATTTCAAAACATCTGAAAGTCAGAACTCAAAAGATTGGATAACAGACCAAGAAGTTTACTCTGATAGGATATGACAAGAAAAACAATTAATCCAAACAGAACCTAAGAGTGGCAAACAAATCATGTGGCCATGGGGAAGAAAGAGAGAGATCTCACCAAACCAGTTACAAATCAAAATATCAAGAACGATACTGTCCCACCAGCATTCATTGAAGTTCGGCAACATATGGCGAAACGTTAGCTGAAAATCAAGAGATCTAATGATTATATCAATGAATGCCAAACTTCGGTCGAGATCACCGTATGAAATTCATAGAGAACGAAAAGCCGAACCTCCATCATTTCAAACCCGATGGACAATACCCATAGTAGAACTTGGTTACGAATCATTATAGCCTTCCCCCACCATCCAATTATATGAGCTGGAACAAATTCATCAAAAAGTGTCTCCTGGAAATAAGAACAAGAAAGTATGATGAATATCATAGATGTGAAAAACAATATTGCAGCAGAACAGTTGGAGTATATAGGCAAAAGATTTCGTACATAAACATTCTTAAACCTGCTTCTGGAATTTTCAGGTAAATAAAGACGACAATCAGCACCATAAGATCTTTCAGGAAGTTCTGCATGAAATGGAAGGATATGTAAACCAAAACTAGATTCATCCAAATGCACCAAAACAGTTCAACAAAGATGTAGGACATTACCAATACCAAGGTCGGGATGGAGAAACTTCATGAACTGTCGAGCATCGTCACGACTCTGGAAGACAATTATAACATGATGTTAAAACCAAAGCCAATTTCTAAATGTAGAACATGTATAGAAGTCATAAAGTGAAAATTTTATACACAAAACTTAAGTATTCAATCAAGATCCTGTTTTTTTGATCAATTACACAATACAATACTCCACTATAAGGGAAACATGACCTGAAAAAGCAAAAAGGTAAGCGCTATCAAATAAATGACAGCCATTCCATGAACCAAACGCCAAATTGCTGGATGTGGCCTAATCAAAATCCTGCAAGTAATGATCTCAAGTGTGAGGGGCATGACAATACCTTATCAGAACTTCTCTAATCATAAATCCTACCAAACTGATCTCAAAAAGCTTCCATTTCATATCCGACGAGAACTGAGTGTTAAACGAACGATTACAAAATGCACAAATATAAAATGGAGGTCTCAACAACAATGAAAGAAGTCTGAGATTTGCAATCTTTTAATGCAGAAACAATGATCATCTCGTTAAATGACGTGTAGATGAAGAACAGGAACAAAGGAAATCTAGAGTCGAAAAAACGTTCCAACTTTCTTAGAAGTATTAATGTAAACTCTATACCATAGATTTTTCTTTTATGTACAATACAAAAGATGAGGATGAATAACCACTTACGTTGATGGGGCTTGCAGCAAACAATAGGCAAGAAATACTGAAATCATAGCCCATACACCCCTACATGGAATAGCACTTAGTAGGATGAGCTTCTAACATAAACAAAACAGTGATGACCTAATTAAAATCGACACAAACCTTTTGACCGATTTAGCGCTATCCTCATGCGCCGCGTTTTGAGGATCAAGGGCTCCACTAGACCAACTGGTTAAGACATACATTCAGACGAGCAACAAGATAAATAACGGATGTTAAAAACACACTAAAGAGTCGAAGTTTCCTTCATATGCTAAGCCAACACAAAGTTCAAAATAAACCACTACAAATGCAGCAAAAACTTGGACAGAAGAATTTAATGATAAGAAACAAGCTATTGCACAAAACACTCACATAAGGAAGCATGCACCAATAAGTAACAAGGATATAGTACGAGGCTTGTATGCCCAAGCAGTCCAGGGATCAAGATCTTCACTCATACTCAGTGAATTATAATCACCATTTACTTGAACCAAATGGTTTCTTTTCCTTGCTCGTTTCGGTCCATCAGGTTCCATAGCCATTTTTTGAAAGGACGCTGCTTGCTAACTGCAAATCATAAACATAAATGATGTTACCAGTTTTCTGAGAACATAATACAGAGTTATAAGTAAAAGAATTCCTAAGCTGCCTCCTCCAACAGGAATTGTAAGGCTTAGTGTATGGAAGGGGCAAAAAGGCATTAGAAAAACGACAGAACACGAGCACCTTTAGGAACACCAGGTAGAACTATAGCTAGAACACAGAAACACCATCCTTATAAATGGCAGGACGATACTTTTAAGAGCATACAATGGGTAATATGTGCACGTCTACCTCAATCATCAAATATATTAGTAGAAAAATCAAAAGTTGGTTGGACCATCAAAAAGTATTCCACTGCTTGAAACATTCAACTCCGAACCATATAACTCCAAAATAAGAGAGATGACATCTGTGTCCAAGATCATTCGGAAAAACTACATGTCACTCAACTTTTACCTTTCTACATATTGAACCTTCGAGTTAAAGTTCGAGTTAAACTTCTGGTCAACTTCGTTAATTTGTTTAAAACATTTATATTTGTGTTAAAAATCAACATAATTCTAGAAATTAAGTCCATTCTTTAGCCCTTCAACAAGAAAAGAAGCCAAAAGTAGTGCAGAAAAAAGTTCCAAGGGAAGTATGTGAAAGAGTAACACATATTTGTCAATAAAATGAATCCACAAATGATGATAAATATGGAAACATTCCTGTGATGAGGTTCACATGATTAAAGAGGTTCTTAGCAATGAAAATCTGATACTCTAAATCATTACAGAATCAGAAAATGAATGAGAACATTGTGGTTCAGTCAAAAAAGGAGAGCAGAAAGGGGCATTAGATGGTATGATTAAGAAAAACATTCCATAGAAGCATGTGAAATCTAATCCAAATGAATGGTCCCTACAGATTTCCCTTTAGCTGATTGTGACATTCATCACCAATCACAATAGTTTAGCAATGAACTTCCAATCACTACAACTTACCTGTTTCACCTATCAATTGGATGCGTATATCCTTCAAAGTCCAAAAGGGATTCTCAAATCTCAAGTCAAACTAGTTTATCCAAAGGGCAAGCTAATAATGCATTAATTAAGCCTATGATATTCATAGCGTTATGAAGTGATTTAGGAAGAAGTGGTCAAAGATATGAAATCAAGATAAAAAACAAACTTAAAACTACAACCAAAGAACCCACAACGGTGGGTAATGCACATCATAATGATGAAATAGATGAAAGTAAACATGTAGCGATGGATCCAACAAATCATGAATCCTGAAACTGATTCAGTATGTAGATACAAATCCAATATGAACAGAAAGAAGCAGTGGAGGAGAAGTGAATGAGTAAATAGAAAGAAGTAAAAAGGTTAGAAGAAGAGTGTAGAGAGAAAGCAAAAAAGGGAAGGAAGGAGCCCACCATGAAATAAGAGCATGTAATTGAAGGCGTTGCATGTGTTTGGGAAAATATAAAGTAGGCATTAAAAACCCATTTGAGAAAAGGGAAATTGATCTGAGAAACAGGGAGAAAAGGGATGGGATGAATGAAAGGCAAATTCATCTGTGTTGTTCCATAGAGAAGGAGGAGGAGGAGATGGAGGGAGGGGGTTACTTACGTAGAGAGGGGTGACAACGAGGTGCCCTAGCCGTACGATTGGAGGACAAAAGGATCGTAGCCGTGAGATGAGAGAGAGGGAGAGAAAGTGGAAGTTGCAATAAAGCGGTGGAGAAGAGGAAGAAGAAGAAGAAGAAGAAGAAGAAGAAGAAGGAGAATTAAATAAATAAATAAATAAATAAATAAATAAATAAATAAAAAGGATGGAAATCAAATCCGTATAAGCATCTGATTGGATTGGCAGAAATGAAAAAGAGGGGAATTGGGAAAATCAATTAGCTCTGTGTTACAGTAGACAGAGAAAGAAAGGCACCAACAAAAAATAAAAAATAAAAAATAAAAAAAAAAGGAGAGAGAGAGAAATTTGAGTAGAGAGAGAAAGAAAGAAGAGAAGGGAAAAGTCTAACCTCTTTTCCTTATCTCTCAGAGAGAGAGAGAGAGAGAGAGAGAGAGAGAGAGAGAGAGAGAGAGAGAGTCTGCAACTGTTGCAGAAAGGCAGGTGAAAAAAAATGGAGAATTAAGATGAGAGAGAGAGAGAGAGATGGTCAAAGAGAGACAATTATGTTTTTATTTATTTATTTATTTATTTATTTATTATTATTAATCTAGATGGGTAACTTTTTATTTTTTTTTTATAGCAAAATCTAATATATACTCCACTCAAAATTAAATTTTATGAATTTCTAAACTTTTTATTTATTAGATATAAATTTTATTTTTAATAAAATTTGTAAGTTTTAAAATTTTTAAATTAGTTTACCTATTAAATATAAATATAAATTTTATGTGTAATGGAATCTTCTCGAATTTTTTAAATTAGAAATTTAAATTTTATGTATAATTGATTTTAAAATTTTAATTTTTTTTAAAATGTTACTGACTAAATAAACACAAATATTAAAGTTTTTCTAAGAATATAAAAATGGCTCAAATGATTCATAAGAGCAACTATAAAAAGCAATAAAATTTAATGTTTAAAATGTTTTGTAAAAGCATGCTTTTACATTTTTTTTTTTTAATTTTAAAACAATTATCCAAAATTGATTTAAGAAAAATGTTGTATAAAATTTTAAAGATATATATTTTTTGTTTAATTTTTAAGAATATTTGAGAAAGTCGTTTTCATATAAAAATAATATCCAAATATATATTCTGGTATTAAAAATATATTTTCAAAAGACAAATATAACTTTTTTAATATTATTTTTATATTTATTATTATTATTATTATTTTATTGCATTAAATATCCGAAGGCATCCTCTAAGGATCCCATCCTTAATTGCCGCATATTTCCTTTGCATGTTTCTCCCCTCCTTTATCAACTTTTCCTGTTTATTAAATTACCATTATACCCTTGGATGACTTTTTCAATTTCCT
>NW_019646454.1:71585-185060 GCF_002806865.2 Cucurbita pepo subsp. pepo
ATATATATATATATATATATATATATATATATATATATATATATATATATATATATATATATAATTTCTAATTTTCTAAAAATTCAACTCAACTAAAAAAATAAATAATAATGATAATAATGATCGGTAATCAATACAATAATGATCAAATTATAACCTTCTTTCATTTTCTTTTCTATCAAAATCATGATTACTTCAATAATTAATTGTATTAAGAATTATATGAATATTTATGGTAAAATTAGAGTGGTTTATTTATTTATTTATAAATATTTTAAATATAAAGTAGTTTAAATTTTTATTTGAATATGGTGGTAATGAATGGAAGTTTGATTTTATAATTAAATTAAAATAAAAAATTATTATTATTATCCATTTGGGATGGAGGAGGAAATATATTAAAGATAATAAAGGAGGCTAAAAAAGAGACAAACATGAGCTAAGAAAAAAAAGGAAAAAGGTAAGCCCAAAATTTTGACTCATAACTTGTCGACATATCTAAAACAATTATTCTTTCTGATATACTTTATTTTGAAACGATAAGAATTTGATATAAAATCGATTACTCTAGTTTTTTTTGTTTTTTTTATTACTAATTAAAAAGAAAATCGGACTTATATATATTTATCGAATAGATATTAAGTAAAATGTCACCATTATAGAAAAAAAACACTCCTAAACTTTCAAACGTTTTAAAAGGTAAGAGTATTTTTCTACTGAAATAGAGTCGTTACTATATGCAGAAATATTCTTTTAAAATATTTAAAACAATGCCATAAACTTACTCATTAAAACTAAAATCCTTAAATGAATCCAAAAACATATATATGAAAAAAAGAATGAACTGAATATCCAAAACTAATCTAACCTAAGTCATATGAACCAAGAGACATCAATCATACAATATACTCCAATGAAGATACGAAAAAAATATTGTTGAAATTATCAAAAGATATTTCAATTCATGCCATAATGAAGAAGAATGAAACTTAATGTTATAAATTTAGATGAAATGCAACTACCCTAACACCAGTTCCATAGTCTTAATGGTCATCGGGTGTCTTTACTTTACCTTAAATGTAAGAGAGTATTTTAAGAAATGCTAAGTAAGTGACCACACTATTAGAGTCATGAAATGCATACACATGCAACATGGTGGGACCTATAATTTAAAACAACATAGCATGATATTGAGCTATTTTCCGTCTGAGCAGGGATGGATGTGTGGTACTTCCCCACACATGACTCACACATGTACATAATCCCACTAGACGGACTCGTATACGAACCCCCTGGGTCTAGCTTCGTCAGGCTAAACGCATTGATGTTTTGCCAGCACCACAAAAGGAAAGCCTCGCATGATATCATGACGAACATAAATATCAAAGTTACGCATACGTACTAACATAACATAACAAGAAAGTATCTCAATGCATGTGAACACACAGTTATGCATAAGGTCCCCTTTCCATCGTGACATAATAAATGATGCAAGACAATTTCCATCCTTTCATAATATATTAAATCAGGTCATTATGCGTACATAGTTCTTATATATCATTTCATACATCACATAGCTTCCAAGACATGGTATAGGGAGGTTGTGCATCATAGATTTTCTTATTTTAAAATATATCATGGCATATCATAACACGTATTCCAAAAACTTGAAAAGAAAATTCTTGACATTTCATTTTTAATTCAAATCTAAATAATTACAACGAAATTAATATCATGATAAAAGAAAATGAATATGGATGTTCAAAATCTATATCAATTTAGGGTAACAATAATAATTTTGTGGTTCACTTTTATAAATTATTTGAGAGAAAATTCATAAATTATTTTAAGATATTAAGTTATGAATGGAAGCAACGTTGAAAGGCTAAATCCTTACAATTTATGATTCCAAGAAGAAGGTTTCGTTTGTCACACGTAATATTTCATCAAATTCAAATAAAATAAAGTTTTTATGTACATTGATGACGTCATCAACTTAACACATTTTTTCCTCATCCATGGGGTTACTTCATCCCTTTGAAGCCAAAAAAAGAAGAAAAAAGCCGATTTTTTAATAATTTATTTAAAATGACACTTTTAATAAAATATTTATATCACCTCTCTTATGATATTTTTGATATCCATATATAAATTATATTATAAGAAATGACAAGTACATATTATGAATATCATCAATCTTTATTTATATATATATATTATAAAGTAAAAGTGTACTCACCTTTTGCTACTAAAATAAAATTGCAATGGATGCAATGATGCAATGGATGTTCATAATAAAAATCGTTAAACAATTACAGCAGAAAAACAAATCTCGTAAAATTTAAATAAAAATACCGAAAGGAATAGATAATGTCATGATCTATCTTAAGGGCTATAAGGGAAAAAAAAAATTTACCCTAATTTCAGGCGTCGTCACGCGTGGAGGAAAGGTGTCTTTCTTTTATATGGAAAATTATAAGTAGTAAGTGGATTGAATATTTTAAGAAATACTTAGCCAGTGATTCTAGTAGTGGGTTAGGAAATACATACACAAATAATCATTATTGGAGGACATTTCATAAAACTATTTCATGGCCTTGAACTCGCTTTCCAGTCAGGCCTAATATTGGATGTGCAATATTTCTCTACATACGACCTATGTGCGCGTACATAAACTCACTAGACAGACGTATACATACTCCCTCGATCTGCCCTTCAGCTAACACACACGACTGAAGCTATGGAGGAAAATCACATGATATCATGGTGAACATAAATATCATAGTGTACACGTCTGTACTCATCATAATGGTGAAGTTCCAAGGGACGGAGAGGANTGATGCCATAAGAGTTGCCACAGTGGGGGAAGAAGCCGATTTTGGCAAGGAGACTGGCGACGACTTGGTTGGCGAAGAGGCTATTGCGGCGCCCAGATTCTGAGGGTAAATCTCTGCAGAAGGTCGATAGGCTTCTTAAGATTCTGTATATTTTCGATGAGAACGCTGATGAAGATTCTGAGGTTAGAGTTTCTGCTGGATGAAGGGAACATTGGGAAGAAAATGAAAGAGACTATGTTGGCTAAGGAAAAACCGATTGTGTTGGAGAAAGTGAGGTTGTATGTACAGAGTATACGAAGAGTGATTTTGAGGTCAAAAGGGTGGAGCCGAAAAGTAATCAACAGTTTGCGACAGCCATGGAGATTGCCCATGTGGTGTCATAGCCAACAGTGGTGGTGGAGAAGAAGATGAGTAAGGGATTCATAAGCCATTGAAAATAAAGGATTGGGTTGATAAACTAAAAGGGCTCTAATACCATGCGAATATTTACTAAATCACCTCATCTAAATAGGTGTGAAAGTTATTTATTTATAATCAAATAAATTACGAGGATATGAAAAGAGCAATAAATGGAAAGATAAGCCATAATGGAGATAGTTGCCTTGTAATAAAAGATCAAATATGATATAATATATAGTAAACTATAATTCAGTACTAAATATTCTTAACAATAATGGGAAGTATACTGATGCATGTGACATACAAAAATGCATGAGGTCCACGTACCTTTTCGAACTATTCCATTTGAAGTGTGCTCGACTTAAGGTCATCGGCGCATTCCCATTTGATTTCTACCTTTGGGAGCCCTCTCCAGCTTAACTAGGAATTCTTGCATGTTCTACCTGGGGTTGTCGATGTGAAGTCTTCGCTCAGCCAATATCTCTTCTACTACTTTCTTACTTGTATCTTTCATCATGCTTGTATCTTTGTTACGTTGATGGTCATCATCATCTAGATGGTATGGTTTCAAGTTGGATGATAGGGAAAATCTTCATCCATGTCAATAGTCGAAGACGATATGAATTTTTTCCTACTTTTTCAATGACTTCAACGAGCTCTTCGTACTTCTGCACTAGTCTTTAGTCCCTATTTCCTTGGTGGCCGATTTGGAATTCTAATGACCTGTGTTTTAGGTCTCCCACTTCTTCATTCGTCATGAAGCTTTCTCTAGATAGGCACCTGCTACTTCAGATGGTTGCTTCCACTCCTGGGTGAAGTTATAGGCCTGTGGATTTTTTCCAACATGGGGATGGTCAATGACATGGGGCATGAGTGGCTATCTACCACATACTATCTTGAAGAGGGTCTTTCCTGTTGATGAGCTTTGCTTGTTAGAAATGACCTACGATCAAAATATGTCGAAACAAACAACTAAATAAGAAAGAACAACTTGAGAGGAGAAAGCTTAATAAAGGAACCTTAAACACTTGTGCTTTTCAATGCTCTTTGTTCTTGTGAAAGAGCATACATCTTGTGAATATTTATGGCGGAGGAAGCACTAACTAGCTTAACACTAACTAGCTTCCTAAACTTTCTCATCAAGTTAAGAACCACTAACCATCTTAGTAACTAAAGCACTAAACTTAGTCCACAATTTGAAATCTACTGACAATTCTCTTAAAATTACTCCATACGTTCGTAAATTATTCTACTAATTCAAGTTTATTAACTCACAATCTCCTCTATAGACTTGACACGGCTCGAGATTCTTCACTCCCAGCAATTCCTGCGTCTCTGCAAACTTAACCCTTGCTAGCACCTTGGTTAGAATATTTGCACGTTGTTCTCTAGTGCATACGAACTCCACAACAATTTGTTTCTTCTCAACATACTCATAGATGAAGTGGAAGCGAGTGACAATGTGTTTGCTGCGTCCGTGAAATACCAGATTTGTTGTCGACGAATAGAGTTACAAGCTTTAGCTCACGTCTAGTCTCTTTGCTCAACAAGTTTCTCAACCACAATACTTGGCATGATACTGCCTTGAACATATGCTCACAGGAAGATAGTGCCACCGTTTGCTGCTTCTTAGATTGCCAAGAGATCAAATTTCCGTTGAGATAAAACGTCATTCCTATGGTGTTTTTTCTATCGTCAATGTCTCCAGCTAAATTACTATCGTAAACTAACTATATTGTTGAAGTTAAGAAATGCATGTATATGTAAAAGATGACTTTGACTATTATGAAAAGTGGAACATAAAACTAAATTGAATTTTTCTCCAATTATTTTTTTTTATAAAAATTTGATCGTACACTTCTATATACACGATCCATGCACATAAATCCACTAGGCGAGCATCACTTATATACTTTCTAGACCTAACTATGAACATGCGTACAATCATAGTTGAAATCAACAAAAAAGAATCGAACGTTTATTGTATTTGGGTATCATATATAAAAATAGTAATTCAGATAGCAACATAAAAATATTTCTTGCATACACCATTTACTTAACACACATGATTAGTGTCACAATCATACATTTTCAACCAACGAGACACAATTTGTGCATAGAGGAGATGAAGAGAAACCAATGAGACCAAAGAGAGCAAGAGAAACCAACGAGTGATATTCGAGAGAGGTCTTATCGACCGTGCCATGTCTACGTGAATGAGAGGACGTCGTGCACAATATCAAATGTCACAAATCATTTATATTAAGGAATTATACCATTATAAACATTTATGACAATATTTTAACTCATATGCATATTATATTTGTTATTTTATAAATAATATAAACCACTTGAAGTTTTAAATTCTTTTTCAAAATTGGAATGATATTTTTTCGTGGAAAAAAAAAACAAATCTCCAAAGTAAAAGATCTTATTGCTATTTTCTATTCACTAGAATCTCACTTTTGAAATAAAAATAAAAATAAAAAGCCATGGACGGCTGAGGAGAGCAAGTCAACACAAGATTTAAGATAAGATATATAATGTAAAAAACAGTCCAAAAAAAAGGTAAGATATTAAGTAAAAAAAAGGAAATAATTGACTAGTGGACCATCAAAAGCAGCCCCTAGGAGCTTACCCTAATATACATTAATGTGCTACAAATTATTTATAGTCAATTTCAACCAGGTGCTTTCTTATAAAAACTATCAATAAATGGTCTAAAGAATTGCACTATTCTTATATGGTACAATCAAGAATTAATGGGAGTTACCATCACTCTATTAATTATTTCGGTACTTGCCTTCTTACGTCGTACTTTCGCTATCAACAAATTAATATTTATTCGTTTATCCAATTAAGCGTTAAATTCTAGAGATGTTCATAGAATTCGAGAACCTGTTCAACGTGGAATACCCAACTCAATCTATCGGTTTGGGTAGGGTTGAAGGTTTGGTAAATAAAAAATTTCGGTCGTTTCGTGGGTTAACATTTTTTGGTTGGATCCACCTGACAAACTCGAAAATAGGGTTATAACACAACTCAACCCTACCTTACTTATATGATTATCATGAAGATTAAGAATATTTGATGTTTATAATCGATGTTAGTGATGTATTGTTACTTATAAATGTTTGAAATTTAAGCATCATGAGATTGGTAGATTTTTTTTTTTTTAAATAATTAAAAAAAAAAAAAACAACTTCCTCACAACCCATCCCAACTCGAAAATAGAGGGCTGAATTGGATTAAGTTTTAAATTTTATTTGGGTCGGTCCAGTTCCCAACCAACCAATCCTACATTTTTAGTTGATCTAAAAGATTTTTTTTTCAAGAGTTACACAAATATAACATGATAGGTGGAACGCTCCATGACCAAAATTAAGATAAGGGTTTGAAATCCAAATTCGACATCTAATAGTTCCGACATTCCATCACCTTTTTGTTTTCGTAACATAACCATGTTATCTACTCAACTTATTAATTTTAGTAGTGTTCATATGATTGAGTAACAAAAGAACGTGCACTCTATTGGTATACGTTGTTTAAGGTGCAAAGGTCTAAATGTTTGTCGGGTGATAAAAGAGAATAATTAGAGTTGTGTGGAAGTAGGCAATAATTTTGGAGGGGGTAAGAGGTTTTAATTGATTGAAAGTGAAATATGAAGATAACAAAGTAGATGAGAGAGTACTTCAAACAGTGTACAAATGGGACTTACTGTTGCTCGATGTTGATCATCAATCTGGACTTACTTGTCTGTATTTTATTCAATAAATTATAAATTATTTTTAAATATTTAAAAAAAAAAAGGAATCTTTAATAATAATGCAAAAGTGAAACATTGCAATTATTCTTTTTTTCTATTTTAATTTTTTTTTTTTTTTGGAGTTAGTGGTAGTGGTAAAACAATCCATTTTTACCATAATCAATTAAAATATATTAAATTAATAATTTTTACTTAATTAAGATATTAATTCTCCTATTTTTCTATTTTTTAAATAAATTTAAAAACAAAAAAGGGATTTTTTTTTTCTTTATATTTTTAAAGTTTGATTGTTAGACGAAGAAAAATATTAATAAATAATTATAGCTTTTAGAGACAAAAAAAAANTTTTTTTTTTGTTAATTTTTAAATTATAATTAGGATCTCAAAAAAAAATTATAAATTATTCAGAATACTAATAAATAAGTAATGCTTTTAATAACAAAATATGGATTTTTATTTTAAATATTGATTAGAAAGAATAATAATAATAAAATGATTTAACTTTTAAAATATAAAACTCAAATTAAATTATTATTTATAATGCTAATGGGCAAAAAATGGAAATTTAATAAATTTATTTTTTTTCTTTTTTTAATTTTGATCAGGAAAAAGAAAAAAAAAAACCCATCAAAATTATTTTAATTAATAAATAAATCTTATTGTCAAAATTTTGTATTGTTATTTATACTGATAATTATTTTATATTTTATTAATTTTTAAAGAAAACATTTAAAATATTAATCTTGATCATAATCCAATATTATATATATGTGTTATAAAGATTAGTTGTTCGCATCTGTATTTACATTATTTAATTAAAAAAAATAATATTTTAATTTCTATATATTTTTTAATCTAAAAAACTGACAAAAACTCAGATTAACCCATCTGTCAAACTATTTACAAAAAAATAAAATGACCCAATTTCCATCCAAATTTGGGGATTTTAAATTACTATTATTATTATATTTGCTGTGTTGGGATTCACAAAGCCCTAAAAAATTAGTCCAATTTTTGTGGCCCAACTTTTCTTTTCTTTTTTTTACGAAGGGCTAACGAGATGAATCATTCATTTTAAATACTCCCGAGTCATATGAACACCCCTACTACATAAAATTAGAATATAATGTAGATTTTTTTTCGGTCGAGCTCTAGCAAACCCCATCTATGAAATCAGGGTTGGCTTCTATCAGATATCTCTCCTGGAGTTATTGAATCATATAAACACTCCTACCGCATAAAGTTAAAATACAGGCAGATTTATTTTTTTTATCTCGATCTCTATTAGACTCCATCTATGAAATCATGGTTGGCTTCTTTCAGGTATCTTCCTTAAGGTTGTCGGGTCATATGAACACCCCTACTGCATAAAATTAGGAGGCTGACCATGAATACAGGTAGATATCAGGGCAATATTAATAATAGCTTATGTTTTTAGCCTCTTTCTTTTGGACTATTTTGTAGTCATTAGTCAATGATATGATATCAATGTTGTATCTATATTATTTTTAGAGTTCAAGGTTTAAATCTTCACTTTAAAAAAATCTAATTTAATAAATCAATGTATAACGTAGTCCGCATCTTATTAGCATATAACCAAACATACAAGATGAGCCATGGACTAGACCTAAAAAAAACAATGAAAGAAAGAGTTTGTACCAAAAAAATTGACTATCAGATACCATTTCATCTCCAACTAACGTGAAAGAAAGAGATTCGGAAGTAGAGATTCGAAATGGAATATTTTGTTTTGAGTTCATTTGAGGCCATGGAAGCCATGTGAGGGATTGGAAAAGAGATGGTTGTCGAATTTGATTTAATTATGAAGGAATATACTATAATAGTGATCTGATCTGATGTTGAATAATCATATTAATTCGGCGGTTGATTAATCATATATTATATCCAAACATTGTCTGCCTAACCTTAATAATATATAACATCTGTGGATTTCTCTCCTTTCACTTTCCTTGTTAGCTTTGGAGTTAATT
Organism: Cucurbita pepo subsp. pepo; assembly: GCF_002806865.2. Lineage (NCBI taxonomy): Eukaryota > Viridiplantae > Streptophyta > Magnoliopsida > Cucurbitales > Cucurbitaceae > Cucurbita > Cucurbita pepo. Next base: position 80,579 of record NW_019646454.1, read on the forward strand.
TTATCTGATTGTTGGGAGTTTTTATGGACACATCCTCATTTCTGTGCGTAGTCGAAAAGCTATGCCTTCTCGAAATATTCAGATTTAAAATTCTGAAACAGTTTCTTACTTGGAGACAAATGAAAAGATGTAATTCAATTCAAAATCTAAATTTTCAATCTAACTATCCACGCTAAGAATTAGAGCATCCCAATGTTTTCGATTGAATTTATAGAATCATTATCATCCTCTGATTTGTGATTCTTGTTAATGCTTGGTGTTGTACAATCTGTCTTGACCTTTTTCTCCACAATTCCAACACGATTCTTGTTAATGTTTGGTCTTGTACAATCTGTCTTAACCTTTTTCTCTACAATTCCAACACGTTACGTTTTGTCTCTTTAGAAAAAAAAAAAAAAAAAATTGGTTCTTTGATTTTCATTGGCCTTTGTTTGGAACTTTTGATTTTCTTCTTCTTCTTTAGTCAACACTAAGAGTACTACTACATGAATCCCCAATTTTTCATCTACGAATACTTTCGCTAAGAACTACCCTTCAGATTTCATCAAACTTCAATTTCTCAGACCTCTGGGAACGGTTGATCATAGCAACAACAGTATCCCAAGACTCGAGATAAAGATAACATCAAATCAATGCTTTAATTTCATTTTCAAAATTAATTTCAATTCCACCAAACTCAGTTGACTTTCAATCATATTGAATTCATTTATATAATCTACAACAGAACCACCTTCAGACATTTGTAGATTGAAAATTCTACGCATCAAATACATCTTGTTCATAGTTAATGGGTTTTTGTATGAAAATTCTACGCATCAAATACATCTTGTTCATAGTTAATGGGTTTTTGTACATGTTCGACAGCGCCTTCAACAAATCTAACGTTGTCTCCTTGATGATATTGAACACCACATTTTTGGACAGCGTCAACCGAATCAACCCTAGGGTCTATTGATCCTTGAGCTTCCACTGCTCCGTGGTTATGGTATTCGGTTTCACCCCCGACAGGGTTCATGAAGATCTTTCTAGTACAGATAATCTTCAATCTTCATCCTCCAGAAGTCGAAATCTGATCCATCAAACTTCTCAATTCTAATTTTTTAGCTTTTCATCTTAATAGATCGTGGTAAATCTCGCCTAACTCTGATATTAATTGTTAGGACCGCGTAACAACACACACTCGATTTAGATGAAAAAAAAAAATAGAAAAGAGAAAATAGAAAGAAAAATATGGGCTAGAGACATATATAAATTACCTTTTCAAACCAGAGTCAAAAGAATATATATAATTTAATTTACCATATATATCTTTATTAAATATGGCTACTATAATAACTTTCTATCATATATAAATTTATATATAAATTTACCTCTTACTGTTATTTGCCTTTACTCATTTACTATATATAATTGATTACTATATGTCATTTGCTATATATAATCTTACTATATATATATATAACTATTAATTAGGTATAAATAAGCAACAACTCTGTAACCTAACAAATAGTTTCAAGCAAAATAATAATCTATGCATGAATTGAAATCATATCCGAAATAGAGTGATCATGAGGATATGAAATCATGGTTAAAAAAGGTTGACAAGAATTGAGTATTACTACATATACAAATAAAGTAAGCATTTCTTTTCAATAACTCAATTATAATAACTTCAAAATTAAGAACGTTTGGTTTGTAGCAGTCCCACATTTGATGACTTTTTAGACATTTTCCTAGGAAGCATGTGAGTGAGAAAAAAATATGCTAAAAGAACTCGTGTTAGTTTGTGGGGGTTGATCATTACTCTTAAAAATAGTTTAAAATAAGTAGGTAACGTGGTCATGTTACATGAGAACATCGGAGTCATTATGTATCCAATCTAGATTCTAAATTTTGGCCTGAATTTTAGGCATGAGACGTTATAGATGATAGCGAGTAAATTTTAGGCATGAGACGTTAACGATTGAATTGTAGAAAGTTATATTAAAAATATGTTTTTTTTTTTAATCGGATCCTTCGATATTTTATAAATAAATTTGCTAGTTCATTGTTGTTATTATAGGTGCATGACAACATTAGGAAGTTCTCATGCATAATTAAACTAATTCTTTAGTTACTTGTAAATCCAAAATTGAGAGGTTTATTTCATTATTGTCCTTTAAGATTTTATACCCATTATCATAATTCTATTACACCTAAAACTATTTACACCTAAAACAATACTCAATCTCGTTGCCATTAATATCATATACATGTTAGATGAACACAACTCTCCACAATGGTATGATATTGTCCATAATCTCTCATGACTTTGTTTTGGGCTCCCCAAAAGACCTAAGTTTATAATCAAAGAATATTATCTCCATTGATATCAGACCTCCTGATGAAACTCTAAATAAAGCCAGGAGAGTTTATGCTCAAGGTGGACAATGTCATACTATTGTGGAGAGTCGTGTTCAACTTACCATGCATACATTTTTTTTTCTTACTTCCAACATTTTGCACTGTCTTTATTATTATTTTTCTTTCTTGTCCTTGTCCTTCCTTCTTCTTTTCTTTTTGAATTTTATTTATTGAAAAAATATATTAAAACTCAATTGTTTTTATAGTTTTTGTGACGCTCTAAATGAGAGAGATGCATGAATAAACGGAAATCAGATTCGAAGGAAAACGATCTTAAGAAGAATAGGATGATTAAGAAAATTTTAAAAGAAATGAAAGTTACTACTTAAACCACAACAAGGTACACATTTCTCTTTGGTGGCTCAATTATAGGAACTTCATAGTTAATAGTGTTTTGCTTGAAGCAATTCTATGTTGGACTTGTGTTAGTTTAGGAAGATAATCTTCTAAGATAGTATTTCGCCCGTAGCAATTATATGTTGGGCTTGTGTTAGTCGATAGGGATAATCTTCATTCTTAGAAGCGTTAACATAACCATATCGCAAGAGATGTAGAGGATGTCGAGACTATCAAATGTCGAATCTAGGACATGAATCGTTACAATTTTATTGAAAATATATTATAATATTCAATCTCGTATTTTGTGCAAAGAATCACTATCTAAATCGATTAACCTATCGAGATTGAACGCTATTTTTTTTTTCTTTTAATGTGATTTTTCTAGATTTTGTATTGAAATGTATGGGTTTTTAGTATTTATACGAAGATTATATGTTTTTTTAATTTGAAACTTGCATTAGTTGAGTAAACTTTACGATAATTATTATTTTACTTTCCAAAATCCTACCTTTTGTAATTCTAATTTAGGTAATAAATTTATTTTGTTTGAAGTATAAAAGTTTGTGACAAATATGATAAGTAAACACAATTAAAGAATCTAAATCTCATGGTATCATTAAAGAAAGTAATCTGGCATTAGTTTAATTCATTCAATCCAAACTAATAATTTTAAACGCCATGAATTACTCATAATATCAAAAGATTGTAGGATACAATTTGCTTACTCTCTCAGTGAGTTTGTTTCTCACAGCTCTTATTATGGAGGGCTTTATCCTATATAGAAAAAAAATGTGTTTTTCTTCTTCAAGGAAGGAGGAGAAGGAAAGAACACACATTTGACTACCGACGAGGCTCAGTAAGTATATCCCTTCACGAACATTCCCCTCTTGGCCTCGTCGCTTTCACCATCGGCAGAGTACTTCCCGAGCTGAGCAAGGGAGTTCGCCTTGGCACGCACCAGAAGTGCTTTCTGCGCAGCCTCAACGTTTTCAGGGTTTCCTTGCCATGTCTTGAGTACGGTGTTCTGCAACGCACGGGCGTAAGAGAAGGAGACATGCCAGGGGTTGGGGCTTTGGTTCATCGCATTCAGGTTCAATGTTGCTTCCACTTCAGACTGTCCTCCAGATAAAAACTGCATACAGAACAACAAAAGATTTAATTGTACTGTATCTGCTATTTAAATGAGTTTGTTGAACAAAGGAATGCTAATGCATCCCGACCGAAGAGTCGAGAACTGTACACAAAGCCAAAGATCGACCCAGTTCATCTCCTAAAAATTGTTCAGCAGATAAACTAGTTGAAAGGTAGTTCAATAGTTCATACCATGATTCCAGGGACTGCAGGAGGAACTCTTCTACTGAGCATCTTTAGTGTGTAATTGGCAATAGTTTGAGGAGAGGCCTTGTCCTTGTGTTCGGCCCCGGGTGTTACCATGCTAGGCTTTAGAAGGATTCCTTCAAACAGAACATTGTTTTCGGCCAAATAGAAGAATACTTCTGACCAGACCTTTTCAGCCACTTCAAGTGTCCTATCAATGGAATGGTCCCCATCGAGAAGGATCTCAGGTTCTACAATAGGGACAAGCCCATTCTCCTGCAATCAAAGTGAGTGAATCATGAAATCATTATAATGAAATCATTATAACCACTCAAGCCCACCGCTAACAGATATTGTCCTCTTTGGACTTTTTCCTTCCAGGTTTCCCTTCTAGGTTTTAAAACACGTCCACTAAGGAGAGGTTTCCACAAGGAATATTTTGTTCCCTCCTCCAACCAAGGTGGGAACTCATAATCCACACCCCTTGGAGGCCCAACGTCCTCGCTGGCACACCGCTTGGTTTGTAAGCGCCCAAGCCCACCGCTAGCAGATATTGTCCTCTTTGGACTTTCCCTTCTAAACTTCCCGTCATGGTTTTAAAATGCGTCCACTAGTGAGAGGTTTTCAGCATTCCCCACTCCAACCAACGTGGGAACTCACAAGCATAGACACTATACAGATATGAGATACAAATCCAACATGATACAGTCATAATGACACATTAAAGTTATAATATACATTTTTTTAAATATATCATATATACCATAAATAAATTCAAAGCCAATAAGTTTATGCAATTTGAGTTAGGATTATGACGAATATTTGACCTATATTGACTTTGTAAAACTATTATCAAACAGATATATCTAGTGCTAACAAACATGTTCAACAAGTAAACCAAACTAAAGTATTTCTGCTACTTGGTGATGGTAATGGTAAACAAGTTCATTGAAGAGCCATATACCTGAGAAATGGCCGCGTATCGTGCAAGGCCCCAAGCAGCTTCCTTAACAGCCAGAGCAGAAGGACCACAAGGAATGCTAACAACTGTCCGCCTATACGATTTATATGGTTTAGATTTTGCATAATTAAACCAAAATAAATGCTAAAGAAGAAAACACATGAGAGTCAATCAAAGCAGTAAACTCCACATATTAATTTGCGACTCAGGTTCACCAAGAACATGCTGACTTACCACTTCGCGAAACGGGCACCTTGCTTATAGTATTCGGCAGATCTCGAAGCCAATCCATCTAAGCCTTGACACCAAGATTCACTGTTGGATCCTGGCAGAGGAACCAAACCCTGAAACCCACAAAATACAAATATGAAACGAAACTCGATATTCAGAAACTTCGCATACTTGATACTAAGCTGTTTTCTGTGTATTAAAAGGTAAGAGGACAATTTACCTTGTCAACTTTAATACCAGGCATAATTTTTGCATCCCGCAAGCAGTCGACAAATTTCTTCCCATCCGTGGTTGACTGGTAAAGTGTTTCCTCAAAGAGAATAGCACCAGATATGTAATCGCCCAAGCCAGGTGTGGTCAGAAGAAGCTGTCTGTAAGCTTGTCTGTTGGTTTCGGTATTATCCAAGCCAATGGATGCTAACCTCTTCCCACATGTTGCATTGGACTCATCAATGGCAAGAATACCACGTCCAGGAGATGCAACTGATTTCTGAAAATCGAAAAATATAAAAAATTACTGGCTTGATACAAGGAAACCAACCTAATTAAAACAGAGTCACAACGTTACAAAATATGAAGGTTATCCTGCCATTTTGCAACGTTGAATGCAAGCTAGTATAAGTTCTGCGAGAGATGATGACTGTTTCTTCTGAAGTATTCATATTTAGTGAGATATGAAAGATCGATCTAGTATATTAACATTATGAAAAGGGAAAAAAAGTCTATTGCTGACATGCCGAAAAGCTCTGAATCTGATCCTTTCAACAAGGATAAAAGAAGATAGGTCATTCACCCCAAAATACAACAAGAACAATAACAGCTCAAGCCCACCGTTAGTAGATATCGTCCTCTTCGGGCTTCCTCTCAAGGTTTTTAAAAGGCAGAGGCGTCTACTAGGGAGAGGTTTACACACCATTATAAAGAATGCGTCGTTCTCCTCCCCAACCGATGTGAGATCTCACAATCCACTCCCCTTCAGGGCCGACCGTCCTCACCGACACTCATTCCCTTCTCCAATCGATGTGGGACCCCCCAATCCACCCCCTTCGAGGCCAGTGTCCTTTCCAGCACACTGCCTCGGGAGAAGTTTCCACACCCTTATAAAGAATGCTTCGTTCTCCTCCCCCAACCGATGTGGGATCTCACAATCCACCCCTCTTTGGGGCCGAGCGTCCTCGCTGACACTCATTCCCTTCTCCAATCGATGTGGGACACCCCAATCCACCTCCTTCGGGGCCCGTGTCCTTTCTAGCACACTGCCTCAGGAGAGGTTTCCACACCCTTAAAAAGAATGCTTCATTCTCCTCCCCAACTGATGTGGGATCTCACAATCCACCCCCTTCAGGGCTCAACGTCCTCACTGGCACTCGTTCCCTTCTCCAACCGATGTGGGACCCCCCACCAATCCACCCCCTTCGGGGCCAGCGTTCTTTCTGACACACCGTCTCGTGTCCTCCCCCTTTGGAGCTCAGCCTCCTCACTGGCACATCGCCCGGTGTTGGGCTCTTATAACATTGTAAGAGTCTAAACCCACCGCGAGCAGATATTGTCCTCTTTAAACTTTCCCTTTTGGGCTTCCCCTCAAGGTTTTTAAAACTCGTCGGATAGGGAAAGGTTTCCACACCCTTATAAAGAATGTTTCGTTCTCCTCTCCGCCCGAGGTGGGATCTCACAAGAACAGACTACTGTCACTAAGAACATCTAAACATAACGGTCAAACTTACCTCTCTAGCGAAAAAATACTAGGACATGCAAACATGAAATAAAGCGAGTAAAATCCATCTCTGAAACGGGATGAATTTACAGAGGACGGGGGAAATGCGAAACACAAGGCATAAAAAGAAGATCGCAGAAACGAGTAAACTTCCAGGAAAATTAAAAATCAACTTCTAGGTCAAGGTCTATAGCAACAACAAATTCGAGCACCGATAAAGACAGCAGAAAACACCACAATCACAAACGTTCAACAAATACATCACGATCAACTCAAAACTCCCATGCATGTAAAATGAAAGATCAGATCCAAATGCCTAACAACAACCCTTACGCCTTTCCAAATCATATCCCTAGGTCAATCGCCACAAACAAACAACGATCTAAACCAAAAACTCACCGCTGTTTGAACAAGCTCATCGGAGTAAGCACCAGCACGGATAAGAAGGGAAACACGGCGGCGCGAAGACGAACCACGCTTCTGAGAGAAGGATTGTTGGGCGATCCACTGGGAAGAGGAGGCGTTCAACTTGGCGAAGCTTAGACAGGCCATGGCTTCAAGAACAGCGAGAAGAATTGATGGGGCAAAATAAAACACAGAATCGAATTGGGTTTGGGGCTGATTTTATTGTGGGAATCGTTAGGAAAAAAACAAAAAAAATTGGCTACTTGAGTTGAGGTGGGCTGGTGGATCGCCGTGGGCGCGATTGAACAAAAATGGTATTTTAAAATGTGAGGAGAAAAGTTTTTGTATTGGGAAGTCCGCCAGGGGCAAGTGTGCGGCGATGCAAGTGATGTGCTGTCAAATCGGTCTCTATCCATCATTTCTACATATTACCCAATCATTGTTTTTCAACCATATAAAGCTAAAGAATTCGAGAAGAAATTACACTTTGTGGGTACAAAATGTATGACGTATGTATACATCACATGTAGAGACTCCTAGACCGACACTCCTATGTAGTTTCAAGACTCTCGAACGCTCTCCTACCTCGATCCGTGGCATCACTCTCCTGAAAAAGAAGAGAGAAAGGGATGAGTATAAGAATACTCAGTAAGTAACCTACTCGTAGACTCTTTTCGCATCCTTATCTTAGTAGGTATCTACGGCCTTGTCTCGAGGTTCCAAGGAGTGCAGACTAAGCTCCAACTCTCTTTTCTGTAACTTAGGTGACTTGTTCATCTTATGCAATGAATGATCAGTGTCCTAGAATGAGGCGTGACCTCATGAGTAAAAGGAGACAGTATGGCTAGATCTGAATTGGTATCGCTCTCTGAACATCATCCGTAAAGGTTAGCTGACAACCCTTTCACGAGACCATACTACCATTAAAATCGGGGTTCAAAAAGATGAAGTGAAGTCCTAAACTGATTTCTATATAATTCAGTTTAATGGACGATGTTGAAGTGTTACTTGTAGATACATGTATAGGTAGATGTATAAGTATACGAATAGATACATGGACATAAAAGGTTCATTAAGTTGATAACAATTTATTACATGCCTTCTTAGTTACATATATTAGGTACATAAATAAATTGTGTTTAATTAGGGACATGTTTTTAGTTATATGGATGGTATTGGACAATGTCCCAAATTACTTCTATATATACATATTTTGGCACTTGGTGGAAGAAGTAGAAAAATAATTTAGCATCATTTTCTAATTATACAAAGTTCTCTTCTCCAGATATATATATTCTATCAAAGATACATGCTATGATTTTAAATATGAAGACTTCATGCATATTGTATGTTCACATGCATCAGGGTACATTTTCATATGACTAGTACGGAGACGTACTTTATGATGTTACAATATGATATTATGTACACTATGATACTCTGCACGCTTCCTTTCCTCCATGGTATACCAGCAGCGGGAGTGTACGCTAGCTGTGGAATTTATCGATATAAACCCAAATCCAGTAGTTGGAGCTTCACCCAACCACAGATAGCCAGTGGTACAAATCAATACATCCTTCTTATAATTCATGGGAGTATTCCGATCATTGGTGTAGGCAATAGTTCCGATAGCTTCACACGCGTACACAATGCGGCTCGACTCGCACGTGTATGAAATCGGCTCGGTTCAGTCAATTCCCACAACTCGGCTTGGCGGCTTAGTTGGTCAGCTCGGCAGCTAGGCTTATCAGCTCGATATCACTATAATATATCGATTCCAAGGTTTTCGACCCTTCTGAAGCCAATTCTACCCTTAGTTTTACCATTTGAGGTCAATATGATTCCTAACTGTCAAAGACAGATTAGGTTGGGAGTTTATTTTGATAAATAGATTTAGCTAGAGTATATTATGAAAGGTTCCTAATTTTTTATGTGGTTATTATAGGACGTATTTAACAGTTGGGATTAGCTTGTTGTCAGTGACTTCGGCCAAGGTCATCGAGGTAAGTGACCTTACTGTTGGAGTTAGTTTACTACGTGTTGTATGATGGTGCGTGCCCTGTGGCCCCTGCATGCACCATGTTTTATTATGGAAGAAGGTAATCTACAGAACCCTCACGTAGTAAACTAACTCCAACAGTAAAGTCACTTACCTTGATGCCCTTGGCCGAAGTCACTCATAACAAGCTAATCCCAACGGTTAAATAGGTCCTATAATAACCACATATAAACTTAGGAACCTTTCTTAACATACCCTAGCTAAATCTGATGCTATTTATCAAAATAAACTCCCAACCTAATCTTTCTTGGACGATTAGGAACCATACTTACCTCAGATGGTAAAACTAAGGGCAAAAACGGCTTCGAAAGGGCTGAAAACCTTGGAATCGATATATTATAGTGATATCGAGCCGATAAGACTAGCTGCCAAGGCGACCAACTAAGCCGCCAAGTCGAGCTGCGGGAATTGATGGAACCAAGCTGATTTCATACACATGCGAGTCGAGCCGCACTGTGTACACGTGCGAAGCTGCCGGAGCTGTTGGGCGTACGTCTGCGGCTCAACCCGATTCCAAAATCCTCGCCTTCCTTACCCGACAAGCGACGAAACCCTAATTTCTGCCTCCCCGATTCCGACGACGATCTCACAACGTCCTCAACACCGATTTCCGACGGTTAACCTTCTTTGACACAATGATCCCGACATCAATACCTTACTTCCACTCGATTCTTCCTCCGAAGAGCAACCCCAACATTCTAGAGGAAAGTTAGGAGAGAAAATCGTTTTCAAGGGATGTAAAAGGTTGGACATAGAAATATAAAAATAATCTCAAGACATTTACCGATAAGGCATTCTAGGGTTTTAGGATAAGGAAACTTGGAGAAATAGGAATGTTTCTATTAGTCAATAAAAGTCTCGCCTTGATTTCCGAGGAGATTACATTTAATTATTTATTTTATTTTTATTTGATTTGATTTGATTCCAGAAAGTCGAATCGTTACATTATCCCCCTCTAAAAAGAACTTTCGTCCTCGAAAGTGTCTGTATCCAGAAACAGCTCTTGGTACTTTTTATCTCATCACATCCTCTCGTTCCAAACCTCGTCCTCTTCCACTCCTGCCTCTACCCCTAAGTGGGGGTAGTCTCCTAGTGCCTCTGCCTCGAGTTCTAAGTGGCATGTTTATACCAAGCGCCTAACTACTAAGTCACATGCCTAACTATCAAGCTTCGTGAACATTCGTACGAATACATGTCTACATCCATACAATCATTGCATTAACATAACCATCAGATAGTACATGACATATCATAAAACATGCCAATATTTACTACATGCACATTATATCCTTCATTACAAATACATATTCCCTACCGCATGCATCATTTAACTAAGAAACTTTAATTCTTAAAATGGCATACCTGATGGTGACGGTGTGTTTGCTGGAGGACCATGGAAGTACGTTAGGCATACATCATAAGTCAGTCTACAAGATCTATAACTTAGGGCTCTGATACCAACTGTAACGCCCTTAATTATCTAAACCTACTTAGTGATGTCACCCATGCATACATAATTCATTACGCGGAAGCTCATCATAAATAACCTTGGAAACACAACAAAATATTTCACAAAGATTCATAAATCCAAAACAAACCTATCTCCGAAAATAAAACCTTTGAGTAATTGAACTCAAAATAAATCTAAATAAAACAATATTTAATGCTTTAACTTAAAATAGTCAAATAAACTTAAACCCCTCAAAATATTCCCTCTCCAACTTCCATGGTGTCCTCAGCTCTGCCGTCAACCGTACATTGGCGCCTGGTAAAATGTAGGTAGCATGTGGCTTAGTATTTTATGAAATAATCAGTAAGTCACCCAACTGTTGGGGTTAGAAATGGAAACACATGCAACATATGAGCGGGACCAAACTTTTCATAAACTTTACATAGCCTTGGGCGCTTTTCTATTCCGGGTAGGGTTGGGTGTGTGGTACTCCTTCACACACGGCCCATGTACGCGTACATGGACACACCAAGCGGGCTCGTATACATTCCCCCTGGGCCTGACTTGGTCGGGCTCAATGTGTTACACGTCGCTGGACACCACAGAACAGAAAAGGGCCCGCATGATATCATGGCAAACATAAATATCGAAATTCATTCTTTTGTATCATAAAGGAGAATCCCGATGCACGTGACATACATATATGCATGAGGTCCCTTAACATATTTAACATGGCATTACATAAGCAGTGCTAACATCGCATATACGTTTCTTACATTACATGACATCTCACATGACTTACATTACATGACATATTACATAATATGAAAGTACATTCCAGTTGCATAAATATCTCATGACATGACTCGATAATACTGTATGTATTCATGACATCAATCAACATTTTCATACCATATATTACTAACATATCATTCATAACTTCACATAACATAAACAGTCAACAGTGAACATAACCCATTACGTTTCATAGCATAAACAATCACATAATTCATACATCATATAATCATATCACATAATAAGATATGGTGCATGCAGGGGCCATAGGGCACGCACCATCATACAACACGTAGTAAACTAACTCCAACAGTAAGGTCACTTACCTCGATGGCCTTGGCCGAAGTCACTCACAACAAGCTAATCCCAACGGTTAAATACGTCCAATAATAACCACATAAAAATTTAGGAACCTTTCATAACATACCATAACTAAATCTCATGCTATTTATCAAAATAAACTCCCAACCTAATCTGTCTTTGACGGTTAGGAACCATACTAACCTCAGATGGTAAAACTAAGGGCAGAAACGGCTTCAGAATGGCCAAAAACCTTGGAATCGATATATTATAGTGATATCGAGTCGATAAGTCGAGCTTCCGAGCCGACCAACTAAGCCGCCAAGCCGAGCCGCGGGATTTGACGGAGCCAAACCGCCGTACACGTCTAGCCGAGCCGAGAGCACGCATTTAGAGCCGAGACCAAGGCTGCAGCGCGTGTTCGTGTTGGGCTAAAACGCACAGGGCGCACGTTCGTCCGTGGGCCGGTTCAGAGTTCGAAACCTGACCCGACTCTGCGTCTTCTTCGCTCGAACCCTCACAGAAACCCTAATCTGATGTGCCGCCGCTGCCGACGACACAATCCCTTCCGTTTTCGATGACGATACGTGGCGTCCTCCTCCTTCGCTTCCGACGGTTTGCCTTCTTCAATGCAGCGATTCCGATGTCGACGCTAACTTCCACACAACTCTTCCTCCAAAATATCAACACAATCAATTTCGAGAACTCGCCGAACCAGAAAACTATCCAGCGAACCAACCCACACGTTTTTGCTGCTAACACTCTCGATTTTCCCGTACTCTCAGAAACCCTCGAAAATATAAACAAGTTTGGAGAGCAAAAGTCGTTTTTTCGTTTTCAAGAAAGGACAAAAGTTGAATATAGGAATATAAAAGGTTTTCCTAACATTTCTATTAAGGTAATAACTTCCTTGTTGAAAATCGCACCTCTTCCGGCGAGAATAAATGTATAACATAATATCTTATCATTTATAGAAATAAAAATAAAATCTTAACCAAAGAAGGCAAAAATGGAAAATTTGAATCGTTACAGCAATTGTGCTGCATTTTCTAACGGAGTGAACAAATTAGTAATGTAAGAGTCAAGCTTTATGGACAATCTTGATGTATGAACGAGCCTAAGTCATGTATGAGAGAAATGTTTTAGAAAACGTGAGCGATGAAATGAGTTGATTTTTTTTTATTTAAAGGAAGCAATGTTATCAGCTAAAAATGGATAAGCAACAACCACGACTTTAATAGCAACTAGGGTAGGAAGAATTGACGAATTGTCATATCCCCTATAATATATTTTGGATCATTTTAGCCTTGGTGTAGACATGACTTTGTGAATGGTCATACACCCCTATATTGACATGGCAAGAATAGTAACGATCTAACTCCACATGAAAGCAAGTAAAAAGGGTTTCGAATATGCATGCGGCCATGAACCACACGTCCTAGATAAGTATAACTAGGACATTCAACACACGACCATAGGCAACATGCCTTGGACAAGCATGACCGTGACATCTTCTTCCCTCAATTGGTTGACATCTCTTCCAACCGACTCTTCACGAACTCAGATCTCTCGACGCTCTTCCAGTTGATCTCAACATTGAGAAGTCTATAATCTACCATTAACGGATGAAAATCACTTTTTGATTCGTTGATTTTTTGCATCTTTTCTGTTAGAGTCTCTCATACTTTATTCGATGTGGAATTCTTCTTCGTGGCGTGAGGTCATATCTCCTTTATGTGCCTAGTGTCTTCCTTATTGGGACAGTAACATTTCAAGTTATTGACATGGACAACAAGGATAAATCTACATCCATGAGAGAAATTGGATCTTACATGATGTCTTCCCGACCTTGTGAATAACTTCAATTCGTACCAGTGTTGATCCTTGCTACTTTGAAATCGAGTTGATCTAACCTCATCTTGATCAAAACTCTTTCTCCATTTTGGAATTATCGTGGCCGATGCTTCCTACTGGCCCTTCTCTTCATCCATTCGATGGTCTTCCCGATTAAACACGAGTTAATTCAAAGTTTTGTCTTCCCTCTTCAATGAAATTTTGGTTACTTGACAAGTTATAGCTTTATTAAAAGTGGATATAGGTGAAAATATTATTTAGATACATTACCTTAGGAAATGGGAAGAGTATTATGTTACTTGCAAGCCATGAGTCTTCGTGTACGAGTTATTATGAGGTTTATTCATCTCTTGATCATATTGTATTAGTCTCGGCATAAGTTATCTTATGAAATATCAATCTTCTTAATCAACAAATTTATAATAAGAAATTAAATATTTTTTGATTACATCTTCATTGATATGAAACTTTTCGGGAAGCTGAAATTATTATCAATTATTTTTAAATTTTAATGATTATCAAATTTTTTTAAAAAATTTAAGTATACATGTATAAAGTGGTGGGACAATTGTAAGGATAACAAGTTTAGACGTCCACGCAATCGATTGGGTCCCACATGTACACGTCACGTCCAGAACTAACGAAACAGAGCCCTAACCCTAACCTGCAACTTTCACCATCTTCGTCTTCTTCCTTTTCATAACCCTAATTTCAATCCACCTCTCACACTCTCACACTCTCACCCGCAATAACATGCTTCTGTAATTCTTACGTCACACGCATTTGACCTCCGCAGATGCGAAGCTATGTCTCTGGAAGCTTCGCTTGAACGACGAAAGCAGTCCCAAGCTCCTGTGACTGGCAATGGAAATGGCGTCGTCTCGTCCAGCGCACCTTCCTTCTCAACTCACAGGCTTCGTCTCCAGCCAAAGGAAGATCACAAGTCGGAGACCTACGAGGACCTGCAATTGGAATTTAGCCCCCTCCTCTTTAGTATGCTGGAAAGGCACTTGCCTCCGAGCATGCTCAATGTGGCACGCGACCTTAAGCTTCAGTACATGAGGGACATTCTACTCCGATATGCTCCAGAGGGTGAACGCAACCGAGTAAGCATTTTCAATTGATTATCTCTATATCTGTGATAAATTTCAATACTTGTTTGCTTGGTTGGCTGGTAAATAGAGGAGGAGGAGGAGGAGGAGGAGGAATAGTGATAGATTTTATTCTACACTTTTTTATAGGTTGAAATCCAATGATTAGGCAATGCCGCGTGATCTTATCAGTTGTTAGTTGGAAGTCGTTTGTAGGATAAGCATTAAGATTTTTGTTTTTCTTGCTATGCGATGGTGGATCCGAAGGCGGGAACATGGTTAGTTGAATATGCAGGTTTTTCATTCGTCTGATGGAAGCTAAAACCGCATGTTGGTAAAATTTACGATTAGAACTGCGAATTAGACATTTATGTTAAGATGTCAAGTAAGAAATGAGGATTGAATTTGCCAATTTGCTAATTTTCCTTTGATGGTAGTGAGTCAACGATCTTGATGTTTGAAGCAAATTTGATGAAAGCAAGGAGATATCCATGTTTATACCTTATTACTCGTTGGGAATGCGTTCTGTTGGTCTTGAGGAGCTATAATGGATTTCAGCTTATGAATTTTGGAGGATTTGCATTCAAGTTGCAGTCTGGGAAGTCAAGGTCTATTCTTGTATCTTGTTCCTATATGTGATTGCTTCCATGTTTCTCGGAAGTATTTCCAGAACAGTGGATTCAGTTTTATTTAGACAAAAAAGGAGAAAGTATGTAAAGTATGAAGAAAGATAAATATTCCTTCCAAGAATCGAAAACCTCAATTGAGTTTCCAAAGAGGACTCTATGAATAGTAGCAGGAGAATCATTGCTAAAAGTTAAAAAGTGAACTTCAAATGGATGCTACAAAGCAGATCCAATCCTAAAACTCATTCAATGATCTAATGTTCTATGTTCTAACCATAGGGAACATTTGAACTTGGACTCCGGCAAGCTCCCCATGTTCTAACCAACTATTCTGTCTTTGCTCCGTATGCTATTTTATTTGGGTGCTCTGTGTTTTGGACGTTTTGATGTGTTACATGCTGGCAAGCCGAGTTCACTTATGCGCTTGCCTCACATGAACCACAATTTTAAAAATATTTTTTTGGGTGAACACTCTAATGTCTTTGTTCTTTTTCTTTTACTATTATAGAATTTTCTTAGTTTTTTTTAGCTTATTTGGTCAATCAGAAAGGTGATTTGAACTACATGTTCTTGGGGGTTAGCCAGGGAAACTACCTTTGAATAGTTATTGAAAGAGGAGTCAATCTATTACTTATTAGTTGCATTCCAATCACCTTTTTGTCACCTTCTTGATGCATTTTGTGCGTAAGAAAAGAAAACTCCAGGGTTTTTCTTGAGTGTATTTTCGTGAAATATTCTTTTCTCATTCATTATATCCTGAAAATAACGAAGAGTATCGAGGTAACTTTCCAATTAAATGCATCTCTGTGCCTAATAATGTATAGTTTATTGATTTGATTTAAAAATCACTGTTTTGAAAGCTGCGTTGTTATAGAAAAAGAATATAAATGCCGTATTATGACTTAACTACCATGGGTTAGTGATTAAAATGGCAAGCTATAAATTTTGATGTCCTTACGGTGATGAACACAAACTGTTGTAGTTATGCACCTTGGATATAAATATCCTTAAGTTTTCTCTTTCCTAAGACTAATATTGTAAGGTCAAGTTATAATATACGATTATCAAGGTGTGTAAATTGGTCTAAACACTTGAATTATGGCCCCAATTTTAATATCACATTGTGTTGTAAATGTAATTTACCTTGCATTTACAAAAATTATCATATATGACTTTTGTACTTAATGCATCTCGCATTTTCATCCAAGCAAGAAGTTAGTTTTCTTAAATTATGTTTGAGCCTTGAAAACATGGCCTGCTTATGCATGACAAATTTAGTAGTTCATCGTATTCATAGGCTTAAAATAGTTTTCTTTTTTATGTATATAATCTGAAAACTTTTTAATATATTATGTGCCTCATTCATATCTGCTCCTAGTTTTGAGGCTTAGGAGCTTTTCTACCTTGGTTTGCATTGTCCATATAAAAATATTGGCATTGAAAAAAGCTGAATGATAGAGCATCCTTTCAGTTGCTCTGCCAACCAGATGGTTTGTCATTCTTTACATTGTTATATCCGGTTTCAGCAGATTTCTTGAAGCCGATGGGTGTGTAAGTGGACATCAAAGAAGTTCTATGTATAATTTAACCATCTTTCAATAATGGCTATCTCCTTTATGTCTTTCCACTCATTACATGTGGTTACCCGTATGATCCATGTAACCTTTTGGCATTACCTTCTAGCTAAAAGCAGGAACACCTTAGTTTGGATAGTGAGTCCGTATCTGACTCTTGGATGTTTCGACACTTGTTGGGCACACATTGGATACTTATGAGCACAATAGTTGTGTTAGACACTAGTTGTACAAAGTCAATATAGGTCAAACATTTGTTAGACAAGTATGAACACTTGTTAAGTATATATTAAATAGACATTCGATAATAAATTTTGAGAGCGAAATACATAAAACTCATATTTTTAATCATATAAATGCATAAACTTATGGATTTTGAATTTTCTTCTTGTATCGGAATGACATGTTACAGTGCCTGTGTCAGGTCATATCTATGTTTTGTGTCAGCATCCATGCTCCGTAGGCTTCTAGGAAGATACATTTTTCATGCTGGTGCAAAGACATAAATGCTAGCTTATTTGTTTTCCTGTACTTTTATGGACATATATGCCTTCTGTGATATGCATTTTGATGGGCTATAAAGATTGCTACTTCAAATTGTTGCTAATTTTGAATTCCACACACTCAAGAAAGAAAGAAAGAAAAAGAAAAAAAGAAAAAGAAAAAGAATGTTGTAGCCAATTTTAAAGTGTAACTGTTGGGTGATTTGAAGGCTGATTAATTTTTTTTCTTGTTCCCTTCTGGATCCTACTGCGTGTAGTGTGGACATATGTTATTGGAATTGGTGAAACATGAAAAGCAAAATATTTTATGTTAAGGTTAATTTAATTATATCATCGGCCAATGGAAGTTGTGATATTTCTACATATTTTTATTGTTGTAATGCAAAAAATGCTACTTTTCTCATCTGAAATGTTCTCTTATGTAAACTTTTATGTATTTGAACTATCAGGTTCAGAGGCATAGAGAATACCGACAAAAGATAATATCAAATTATCAGGTAAATGCAAGTCTAGCTAAGTATGTATTCGAGTTAGACACTCTTAGATTGGTGTGAGAATTTATGGAATAGTTTTTCTATGCTTCAAAATTGTTTAAATTAAGGTTTACAGTCAATTGGTTAGTATGTCCAATTCTTTGGGTAAATCTAATGGCATAAAGTTTACTTGATAAATTGGAATGTATGACTGAGTATTTTCAAGGACCACTTTCCAGGGTTTGTCCTAAATTCCTATGTCACTGGGTTTTAGAAGAAGAAAAAAAGTAATGTGGTTTTTTTTTTTTAGCATTAATCTTCAGTAATAAAATTCATAGAAATTTGATGAGATCTTGTGTAATGATCCTCAGCTTTCATTTAGATGATTCCATGGATAGTTACTTTCAGTACTTCCGTATTATATTCCCAGGCTAAGTTGTCCTACTATTTGCAGCCATTACACAGGGAGCTTTACAGCATGCATGCTGCAAACTTCTTTGTCCCTTCTTTTCTCAAAGCTATCAATGAGAATTCAGAGGAGAGCTTTAGACGCATCATGTCTGAACCCTCTCCAGGAATATATAAATTTGAAATGCTTCAGCCACAATTTTGCGAGAAGCTATTATCTGAGGTACCATAGTTTAAATTTATTGGCATTTTTTTTACTTTCGAGAGATTTGGTTTCTGTGTAATACTATTCTCCTCTTAATTTTCAGGTGGAAAGTTTTGAAAGATGGGTTCACGAGACAAAATTCAGAATCATGCGACCAAACACAATGAACAAATATGGTGCTGTTCTTGATGATTTTGGTTTGGAGACCATGCTTGATAAGTTGATGGATGATTTTATCCGTCCTATATCCAGAGGTAATACATTAAATTGCTCCTTGAAAGTTATTTTTGTGTAAAATGCGAGACATTTTCCCTCATGTTCTTTTTTGGTATTATGTAGTTTTCTTTTCAGAAGTTGGAGGAGGCACATTGGACTCTCATCACGGCTTTGTTGTAGAATATGGAATTGATAGAGACGTCGAACTTGGTAGGTTTTAATAGTAACTACTTTATTTTCTTGCTTTCCATTCCTGTCAATCCTATTTTTACTAGTTCTTTTGTTTAATACGAAATTGATGAAGATATGGAGCATGGTAGTACTTTCAGTAGCTTTTTCTACGGTCACCGATCTTATTTTTTGTTTAAAGAAACTGAACTTTCATTGAACAAGTGAATGGATACAAGATATTATAAACAAACAAGCAGGAAAGAAAAGGGAGCACAAACACTAACTACAAAACAGAGATCCATTCTAAAAGACCAAGACGAAGACCCTAATCACAAAAAGGTCAAGTGATCGATGCCCACAAGGAAGCATTATTCAAGAGCACTTCCTCCAAGAAAGACCATCCATTTCTATGTGCACTCCTGAAACACCAAACGAACACCTCCAACAACCCTATTGGTAGTTAGCAAATTGGCACTCCAATAGTTAATGAGTCAGATCCTGCCTCCAATGCACTATTGGGGAAACAAACTAGATAAGAGTGTTTTGGAATGCGATCCAAAGTTGCCTTCCAAGTTAAACTTTCTACGATAAAGATTTCTCTTGCTTAGGAATATTAACCTTCCAGAGAGAGGCAAAAAATAGAAGCCTCAGGAGCTAACAAGGCAAAAGAGAGAGACAAAGAATGAAAGTAAAATTGTCTGGAAAAACTCCTTGAAGAATCAGGGGTCCAAACCCTAACATCTCTCCTCTCGAGCATAATACATTGATCTCGAGGGATAAATAGAAGACTCGCCACATCAAAGAAAGATCAGAGGAAGACAACGTGAGATCATCAAATGCTACCTCTTTCCTGAAAGGAAGTACAGATGGGACATGCACAAAGGTTTATCACTTACCGAAAGGTCCTCCATAAATAGACCTTTGAGCCTTCCCCCACGGTGCACCTAATAAACTAAGAAAACAAAAGAAAACAAGAAGTGATAACTTTCCAAAGGTTTTTACTAAGGCTTCTCAATTCCCCACTCGAACAACACTCAAAAGGGTGAGAGGCATATCTACTCACAATCACTTTATGCTACAGAGTTTCAAATTTCGTTAACCACTTAGTAAAAAAAAAAAAAAAAAAAAAAAAAAAAAAAAAAAAAAAAAAAAAAAAAAAAAAAAAAAANACCAAATGGGATCCTCCTCCTTCATGAACCCCTCTACGCTAGGTTCCTCATCAATCTTTCAAGCATCTTGCTCACAATGACTGGGTTCCTAAACAAGTATAAGAAGCTAGGTGTCCCACTTAAGACAGCCTGGATTAGAGTAAGTCTCCCCTCTTTGGAGAAAAAAGCCTTTTCTAACTAGATAACTATTTCTAAATTTTTTCTAGAATGGGATTCGAGAACACTTGGCTTTTAGAATTACCTCCCAATGGGAGCTCTAAATAAGTAGAAGGGAATTGGCTAACCTCACACTCTACTGCTACCACCCACTACGCTATCCCAAAAATGGTACACTTCCCCCGTTAATCTTAAGACCAGAAATGGCGTCAAAGAATGATACAGATCTGTTAAGATTAACAAAAGAGCTCTCCAATAATACCCCTTTCATAAAACTTAGAGAAAACCTTCCACAAGTCCTCTTTAATGTTACTCAAACAATCCTGAGAAGGCCATGGGGAATCCGTCAGGACTAGGAGACTTTGGCCTATAATAGCTAAACAACTAAACAACTTTAGTTTAAGTTTTATATAATTTTATTTTATCAAGGATGCATACATGGCCATAAACCCATGATTTTTCTTTTATACTTGCACATATCATTTATGTACTTTTAAGTACACTACAATGTATAAGCATCAATTTTTAGTCCATGATGGATAAATCTCCACCTCCTCGAAGAAAGCCTTCATGTAAAATTGTAGCTAAACTCCTACCCAATTGCTTGAAAAAGGTTTGAGTTGCAAGTGGCTTTTGTAGCAGGGAGACAGATTCTTGATTCGGCCCTATATAGCCAATGGAGCTATTAAGGATTAGAGAAGCAAAAAGAAATGAGTGATTTTGAAAAAGTCTACAATCATGTGGACTGGACTTTCTTGGATTAGGTTTTGGAAAAGAAGGGGCTTGGGTACAAATGAAGGATGTAGATGTGGAGTTATATGAGAAAGGTGAGTTATTATTTTCTCATTAACGGTAGCCCAAAGGGTAACTTTTGGCCTCAAGAGGTCGTAGACGAAGAGATCCTTTATTTTTTTGTTTGTTGAATGTGCTAAGCAGGCTTGTTGGTAAAAGTGTTTTTTCCAAAATCATTGAGCTGGTTGAGGTTGTCAAGGAGAACGTTGGAGTGATATCCCTATTTATTATTGCTTCATATTTAGAGCTTTGTACACGGTTTGTCAGAATATTGAGAAACTTTTGCACAATTTGTTTGGAAAAGGGTGGAAGAAGGAAAAAGGTCGCACTTGGTTGGGTGGGAGGTCATTGAGATGCTGGCTTATTTGAGGTGGAGGGATTAAAAATTGAAAATTTAAGCACTTGTAACAAAGCTCTGTTGGCGAAATGGCTTTGGCATTTTACCCTTTAACCCAACTCTCTCTTGCATAGAACTATTGCTAGCAAGTTTGGTCCTCATTTATTTAAGTGGCTGTCAGGTGTGGTTAAAGACACTTAACGAGAATTTATGGAAGGGTCTCTTTTGAGCTCTCATCTTTCTCTCACTTGTTCCATTGTCCGGTGGGAGAGGGGAAGAAAATATATTTTTGGGAAGAATAGTTGGTGGATGATAGACTCCTTTTGTAACAACCCAAGTCCATCGCTAGCAGATATTGTCCTCTTTGGACTTTACCTTTCGGGCTTCCCCTCCAGGGTTTTAAAATGCATTTGTTAGGGAGAGGTTTCCGCACCCTTATAAAGAATGCTTCGTTCTCCTCCCCAATCGATCTGGGATCTTACAATCCACCCCCCTTCTAGGCCCAACATCCTCACTGGCACTCGTTCCCTTTCGATGTGGGATCCTCCAATCCACCCCCCTTCGAGGACCAGCGTTCTTGTTGGCACATTGCCTCGTGTCCACCCCCATTAAGGGTTCAGCCTCCTTGCTAGCACATCGCTCGGTGTCTGGCCTTGATACCATTTGTAACAACCAAAGCCCACCGCTAGCAGATATTGTCTTCTTTGGGCTTTCCTTTTCGGGCTTCCCCTCAAGATTTTTAAAACGCGTCTGCTATGGAGAGGTTTCCATACTCTTATAAAGAATGTTTCGTTCTCCTCCCCAACCGATGTGAGATATCACATCTTTTCTCCATTTCTCTTGTCTCTATCAGTTGTTTTCTTTTCAAAATTGTGTGATGTCTAATTGTTTGGTCTGGTCGGGGAGCTCGGTTTCCTTTTTTGTTTGGGTTTTGTCTCTCTTTGATAGATAGGGAAGCGATAGATGTCTCTTTCTTTGCCTTGATTGGATAGGTCATTTTTAGGCTTGGGAGAAGAGATGTTCAAGTGTGGAGTCTCCGCTCTTCTAAAGGTTTTTCTTGCCGATCTTTTTTTTCTGTAGTTTGTTGAACCCCTCTCACTTACATGAGTCGGTTTATTCTACTCTATGAAGGATTAAAATTTTAAGGAAGGTGAAGTTCTTTACATGACAAGTTGTACACGACCGAGTTGATCCTAAAGATTGGGTTTCAAAAAGAAAAAAAACCCTATTAGTTGGTTCATTTATTTTTTTCTTTCTTTGTCATAAGGCTGAGGATTATGTGGATCACATTTTCCGAAGATCTTTTCTTCCAGGCATTTGGCTTTTCACTAGCTCGACATAGGAACACTAGGGATATGATGAGGGAGTTCCTCTATCTGCCTTTTCATGAAAAGAGCTTGTTTTTATGACTTGTTGGGGTGTGTACTATTTTGTGCAATCTTTGGGGTGAGTGGGATAACAGAGTATTTAGAGGGTTGGAGAGGTATCCTAGTCATGTAGGGTCCCTCGTTAGATTTCATGTTCGTTTTTGGACTTCGATTTCAAATTTTTTAGTAATTATTCTTTTAAGCGTTGTTGTATAGCTGGAGGCCTCTTCTTTAATGTGCTTCCTTTTTGTGCGCTTAGTTTTTTGTGTGCCCTTGTATTCTTTCATTTTTTTCCTCTATGAAAGTTGTTATTATAAAAAAAAAATCCATCCTTATACATTTGAAAATTTTAATTTCATCACTATAATTAGGTTATCCCAAAAGTTATTATTGTTAACTACTGGGTGACAAATATAATGGAAAGTTAATGAAGCATTAATATAGTGCTATGTGGACTTACTTGACAACACTATACTTGCGTGACAAAGAGGTGATCAACTCTGTTTTCAATGATAAATAACAAAAAAATGCCAATGGAGCTAATTAACTATAGAGCAGACATTAGAACTTCTAGAAAGTATGAGGAAAAAATTAATACACGTGAAACTATAGGAACAAAAGTGTGATAATTTAACCTTACTTTTATATTTACTTAATTTTATTTTGCTCACTGCAATTTTCTTTATAGACATATTTTGCTCACTTAATTTTATTGACATTAAACTTTAAAAGATCAACTATAGTTTGTTCTTTCTCTTTGCTCACTGCTCAGGACTTTTCTTTTTGGCTGAAATTTCATTTGTGGTCCTTTTGGTATATTTCCCTATTTCTATCTTTAGTTACTGTAAACTAAAAATTTATGACATCTGTTCTCTTGTTTTGTTGCTTGTTTTTCTTCTTTTCCAGAGGGTTTCATATTCATCTGTTAGAGTCGAGCTATTAATGATTTTTCCTTAAAAATGATTTTTACTGTAGGTTTTCATGTGGATGACTCGGAAGTCACGTTGAATGTTTGCTTGGGTAAACAATTTTCTGGTGGTGAACTATTCTTTCGTGGCATCCGATGTGACAAACATGTTAATACGGAGACTCAATCAGAGGTATGTTAATCTTAAAGAAAAATCCTTCTTACACCTTTATTTTTGTATTTCTGTTCGTTCTTTGATTGTGAATCATTAAATTTTCTTGTGGACTCTACAACCGTTAGTTCCTTTTGAATCTGCAATGGAATAGATAGAAGCTTATTTAACAATTAATACAATTGAAGAGCTTTTGGATAATTAATACGTTCTTAAATTTATGTAATTAGAATATTATCATTGAAAAGTTGGACATTTATGCGTATGGGTACACGAAAGCAAGATTACTTTCAATTTTTTTTTTCATGATGATGCAAGTGTGTTAATATACATTACAAGATTATTAATTTGTAGTCAGATTGTTGGCCCTTCTGTTAAGTAGTGTTCCGTAGGGGTGCAATTTACCAAAATGGTCTCTTTATTAGGAAATCTTTGACTATTTCCACGTTCCTGGGCATGCGGTTCTTCATCGTGGTCGTCATCGGCATGGTGCTAGAGCCACAACATCTGGGCGTCGGGTCAACTTACTTTTGTGGTGCAGAAGGTAATTTCTTACAAGGTCCTTGACCTTTCGATCATCGCTTTAATTATCCTAGTAAAAGAAAAAGGATGTGATATTTAAGGTGTGTTTGGGAGTATTTATAAAACAAGTGCTTCTAGTAAAAGTATTTTTAGTAAAAGTATTTTTAGTAAAAGTATTTTTAGTAAAAACATTTTAATTATAACTAATTTACTAAAAAGTGATTAATAACTGATCTTTTTAATGTTTGGTTTTATATTCATAAAAGTGTTTTTGATTTCTTTGTAACCAAGTCTTAGCACACTTTACAAATGCAACACTTTAAAGTGACCCAAATCATTTTTTTCACGTCTTTTTAGTTACTTTGATATGACAAAAGTGATTTTGGCTATTCTAAAAGCAACTCCCAAATATGTGGTGTTTTTTGACTTTTGTCTAAAAGGCATCTTTTGTTACTTTGAAATGGGGCGTGTTTGAGTGGGAAACGTAGTCGTATTATGTACAGTTATAGATAATATATTGTGCTCACTTGTTTTCTTCTTTTCCTTACCGTTTCCCCCCCTAAATCTTGCTTGTTACAGTTCTGTATTCAGAGAGTTGAAAAAATACCAGAAAGATTTCTCCAGCTGGTGTGGAGAGTGCCAACGTGAGAAGAGAGAAAGGCAGCTCATTTCAATCGATGCAACAAAGCAGGTAGGTACCATTCTGTCCAAGAGAGTTGCGTTCTACTTGTTTTTACCTTAAATTCAATCTGGCCTATCTCACATCTCCAGGAGTTACTTAAAAGGGAAGTAAAATCTCCTCCTTGAGCCTGCTATGTTGAAAACTATGGTCGAGGAAGAGCTGTAAATTTTAACCAAATACGAAGGATGTTCATCAAATGAAGTCTCTCTGCTGTATTAATGCTTTCGCCATGTGCACAGGTAATGGATGTCCTGTATTATTTATTGTGCTGCATTACATTTTGCAGGTGTAGCTGTACATTTGAAATGTTGTTGATAGGTGGAATTAATTTAACCAATTAGAAATTCGTTTGTGCCGAATTGGAGTGAATTAACTTGTATCTTTAGCCCCTACTTTCTATATATAGAATTGAATATTCTGTTCATAGTGCAGCAATTTTATTACACTGCTCATCAAGTGGGGGACGGCAATGAGATTGGATTAATGTGGTGAAACGAATTATGGTATTTTCTTTCATATTTGGTATGGCATACAAGTATATGTGTTGACAACTTTTTGAACTTTTGATATCATATATGGTTTAATTGACATAGCTCCCGATTGATTGACTTCGTGGCCTATTGATTTCTTGGATAGTTGGTGGTCGTCCTCTCTTTCCTTTTATCTCAATTGCACTGTTACTATTCTCCGAATCTTACATTAACGATGAGAAAGCCTCTGAAATCATATCAATCTTGTGTTGTTATGGTAGAGTCTTAATAGAGATGGGAAATTAAAGATCTTCCTTAATTATTGAAACTATGACCAAGTTTATTTTCACGACTGTTATCTCCTTTTGTTTTTTAAATTCGTTTTAGAAAGTTCAGTATTTACGTATCATTCATGCTATAACACTATTATCTACAAATTTATGATCTTATGAGCAAGAATGAACTCGCTGGCTCTTAAACAGTTAAATTCAAGTTAATAGCATTATCATGTTTTGTATCGTTTCTTGTAGATTGGCCAAATAAAACTACTCTCCCACAACCCCTAGAGTTTTCATTGAAGTTTTGTGAACCTCTTACAGGGTAACCCAGTATTTCAGTTCATAATCGATTTGGAAGATTTTATTCTTTTCTTTTTAATTTAAAGGGAAGTGAACAGCCCAAACCAAACACCATAGTGCCTCTCACACGGTTCGAACTTTGTTTCCATCTCTTATTCAAATTGTTCGAATCTTCCAGCCTTGAGCCTATATAACTCCCACAAAATTTGAGGTAAATCGTAATGGGTTTCCTTCAGCATGTTCGGGTATGAGGAATGAGTGGGTTTCGTGTTCAAAATTTGCAATTCAAGGTGTGTTATGGTAGTATTTCAGGCTTTAGGGGCTTCAAAGTATTGGATGTGTGTTCTATATGTTATTTTCTCTTAATTTTCTTTTTCTTGTTCGTAATCGAACAAATGTCGGTCGGGATTTATGCCAGGGTGCACCGGGGGTGGACGATAAACGAAGGTCTGGTAGAGTGGGGACTCTGTTTTGTGTTGAGGAAGACCCTATTTCCTCGGTGGAATATCACCTTGGCCCTATGGTACTGAAATGAGAAGTTAATTTTGTTTTTTTTTCTCATATAGTCAAAATGGGGATCGAGAAAACACAGTCCATTAGCCTTGGTGGAATTTCACCTAAATATGACTTGGTCAATGAGTCTTCTACGCTGGAAATGCGTTTGTTAGTATTGATTTTATTTATTATATGAAGGTGACATGACCATGGTAGGATAAATAGACTCCAATCTAAGCATCTTTTTGACCATTTTTCTAGATACATCCTTCATTCTTAATTGTCAACCCAATTGCATTCTTGGGGGAGAAAATGGGAGAAGACCTTATGTCATGAATTTTGACCTTTTGGGATTATTAGAAAGAGAGAATTTGATCTCATAACTAGAATTAGACATAAAACTAGACATAAAACAAGACATGTGAGGAGCAAAGTCTGCAACACAGCTAGACTTAGAATTAATTGTTTGCGATGATTGGGCGAGAGAGGAAACAATAGATGAATTTGAGCTTGAATGGTTAATTCGTGTCATTAAGTAGAGGGATTCACATTAAGCAAGAAACATAGAGTCCCTATATTCATACATTGTTTAACTCAATCTTCATACAATTTCTAAGAAACATAGATTTGAGCTTGAATGCAAGTATGAGCATATGAGTGTTGGGTTTTATGTCCTAAAACTCATAGTTTGTAAACAAAGATATATTCTATTTTCAATAAAGTTATTATTGATGTTTATTCAGTAATAAATTGTTATTGAATAAAGTGAACTTTACGATCATTAATCTAAATCCAATAAACTAAGAACACTCTGGCTATAGTATGATTACTTGAACTATATGTAGAGACATAAGAGTGGATCAAGTTCAAGTATATAGTCAAAATGATCTATAGTATAAGGATAAGGCTGAGTACCTTATTCTGGGGACACTATGGATGCGGCCCACTTTTGTATATGATATAAACAATGTGATCACTAAATTGTGCATGTGGAGACATGTGAGTGGGGGCGTCCTATGCAATGAGTATTGCATAAGATCGGACCATGAAGAAAACCACTCTCACTTTATAATGTCGTTTACTGTTGAGACTGATTTTCTTTTCATTCGATAACCTAGGTAACTCGGTTTTAATCCTGAGCTAACCATGAACTCCTGTTTATTCGGAATTATCCTTAGATTTGCATGGGTGAGAGTGGCTCTAGTTCGCCGACTCAACAGGCCTCCCATTTCAGGGGTAAGACTGGGTGAATGGCTGGGGACGTGGGGTGCAAGACGGAATTCACTCCTACCCACTTTTAGGGATAGAAGAAAGGTAGTTCCCTTAAGCACTGACTCCAGGTCTTGAACAAGGGGCCCCACCCTCTCATTGGCCTGAGAGGGATTCGGTTTACTGGTTGGACCACAAACCAATTGTTTATTAGAGGATCAGTGAGACATAAGGAACAAGAAGTAACTTCAGGGGTAAAACGGTAAATTGACCCAGCTCTAGTTACGAACAACCTGTGAAGGATCGACTTACTAATCATGGTTATATCAGATGGACAGAAATATATCTATAGTGAGGGGAGTGCAACTACTAGGCTATAGTGGAGTGTCCTAGTAGTTAACGAATGTTGGTTAACCAGGTTAATGAGTTTAATCGGTTAATCTTGAATCGTTGGAGCCCATGATCTATAGGTCCATTAGGTCCCTCTGCTAGCTCATATCGGACTAAACCATAGAACAGTGTGACGAGTGAGTTCGAAGTGTTCGAATTCAAATTAGGGAATATGCGTTACATATATACGATATATTTAACCGCAATTTTATTTTATTTACGAAATAAACGAAAAGAGAGAATCTGAGATATTTAAATAAGATTTAAATATCTTAATCAATTATGTGTCGGAATTGACTGGGATTGGCATTTGAATTAATATTAAATATTAATTAAATAGTTTAATTAATTATTTAATGTTACTTTAATTTGAAATTCATTATTCAAATTAATTGTTGAATTAAAATGAAGAAAGTCAAAATGTTGACTTTCATCTAATTAAAATGAAGAAAGTCAAAATGTTGACTTTCATCTAATGGAAAAATCATGTTAGTGGAATTTTGAGGTGTCAAAATTTGGTTTAACCAAACTTGCATGTTTGCCAAATAAACCCCACAAGTTTGAGTGGAATTTTGAGTGTCAAAATTTGGTTAACTCAAACATGCATGCTTGCCACATAATCCCAAACATTTGAGTGGAATTTTAAGTGTCAAGATTTGGTGATCTCAAGTTTGCATGAACATGCAAACTTGACTCTTTAAATAGAGTGATCATGATACTTGGAAGGGATTCTTCATCTTGATGAAAAACCTCTCACAAGCACTCTCTTTCACGTATACAAAATCCCTCCCAAGTTTAGTCACTCACCGGATTCCACAATCCCGTTCTAAGGCCGGAGAATAGTGGAGAAGACACTAGTGGTGGTTCGAAATCGGTTCGTGAGGCAAAAGGAGTTTGAACTACAAAAGGTTAGTATTTAAACTCATTAAGTTTTAATACTTATGAACATGCTAGTCATTTACAATAATTGATGTTCTAAAAGTGCCTAAGATCCAAATTGCTTCCGCATGTGTTATATTAACACCATCAATTGGTATCAGAGCAAGTTTTAGGCACTTTATTTACATTAATTTGATCATGGTGGGTACCATTTCATGCATGAAATTTGTGGTTGCTAAAGTGGATGGTTTTGGTTTTGGCATTTTTTTTATGCTTCCATTTGATACAATTATTGTAATAAGCCTAAGGTGTATGGGCTTTAATAAATGAAGAAAGGTCTGTAATTTTTATAAAGTCATTAGAGTCCACTTTAGGTTGTAATTGATCGAAAATGGAAGAGATAAGCAAGCTGAACCGAAGAGGATGGAAGAGGCGGTTCGGGTGTTTTTTCTGTCGTTGGGGACCGATTGAACGTTTTTAAGGGTTGGTTGGTCCAGTTCGTGATCGTCGGGAGCGGCTCAAGTTATTTTTAGTTATTAATGTAATAATTTAGTTAATTGCTTGCTTTAAAATGCCAAAACCAACCCACTTTAGTGTGTTTAATTAATTATGCATTATGAATGTATGTTTTAATTAAATAGTAAATGTATATGCATAAAGTATGTCATATAGATTTAAAATCCCACCATAGGCTAAGCATGTTTCATGCATTCCAAGTATGTTATAAGTGTTATAATGTATAGTATGCATGTCTTAGGGTTCCATGAGTGATAGATATAAATTGTTATATTATTGCATGGAATGGATGATTATATAAATTGTTATATAAAGCATGTTATAGGTTATTTTCAACGTCATAAAATGAGGTAGACGTTAAAATCTATAATAAAGATAACAGCATGCTCACTAAGGGTTAAGAACCGAGCACGATCAATTTTAACAGTTAAAAGGGGTCGATGTCTTATAAAATTGCGGTTACGAGAAAGCTCACCTGGCACGATCTTGTCTAAGGCTGAAGGTACTTAAGTTGACGGTTTACGGAACACCTACTACCTGGAGATCGGACCAGTACTTGAGCTTAGTTAGCCGAGTTTTATGAGCATGCTTAAGTGATTTAAGATTTAGAAAAATCACCTAGACTTAAGTTATATTTAATTAGCCGGAATATACTTAAGTAATGAGTATACCCAACCATATAAAATACTTAGTGGGAGGAAA
The DNA here is from genome assembly GCF_002806865.2 of Cucurbita pepo subsp. pepo. Taxonomy (NCBI): domain Eukaryota; kingdom Viridiplantae; phylum Streptophyta; class Magnoliopsida; order Cucurbitales; family Cucurbitaceae; genus Cucurbita; species Cucurbita pepo. The sequence goes on from NW_019646454.1 coordinate 111,017, forward strand.
ATGGTGTATAAGATACATCGTTTTCTCTTCACGCTCTCTGTAAAATTCACACAGTGAGATTCATGCTCGGCCTCGTGTCGCCCTGGGAGCGTCCTCCATTCGGAAGGTATTTGCATGAGTCAATAACAAGGGGAATTGAGAAAGTATTTATAGTAAGTGGGAGAAGGAAGTCAACACGTCCTATGGTCTCCACCACTAGGTTGCACCGTGAGATTCCCATGTTCCGCCTGCATGTTGCCCTAGAGCAACTACCCATTCGGAGGGTCGTAACATGGGAGTCGGAACAACGCAAACTCCAGAAATGGATAGGATTTCTTAGGTCCATTCCCAACTTTGGCCTTTTCATTCGATAGCGTTGTTGGGGCCGATTTCTGAGGTCTGAAATTGGTGGGTCACACTTGCGAAGAATTACTAAGAGTTAGTATATTCTTGACCAAAATAGCGATAACTAAAACACTATAGGAACAAGAGTTATTCTGGGATTAGTGTTTAAGTCAAGAATGTCTTGGTTTAGTGAATGAGTGATTGACTGCCCCTCGGTAGCAGTTGCTCTAACTCACTAAAGTATCGTTGCAAATTAATAATGATTTGGGTACATTATTACATTTGCTAAAACTGATTGGATTAAACAGGATTAAGTCAAAATCACTAATAGAATTTTCTTTATATCACAGCATGACAAACTCAATAGTACAATTACTCGCTTCTGAGAAATTAAACGGCGACAACTACACAACTTGGAAATCAAACCTAAACACAATACTGGTCATTGATGATTTAAAGTTTGTTTTAACTGAGGAGTGTCCTCCAAACCCAAACTCAAATGCAAACCGAACAGCTCGGGATGCATATGACAGATGGATAAAGGCAAATGACAAAGCCCGAGTGTACATTCTAGCCAGCATATCTGATGTCTTGGCTAAGAAACACGATGTTATGGGTACTGCTAAAGAGATTATGGAATCTCTAAAAGGGATGTTTGGACAACCGTCCTTCTCCCTTAGACATGAAGCCATAAAATACATTTACAACTGCCGTATGAAAGAAGGGACCTCAGTTAGAGAACATGTCCTGGACATGATGGTCCATTTCAATGTGGCAGAAGAAAATGAAGCTGTCATTGATGAGAAGAGTCAAGTCAGTTTTATCATGATGTCTCTTCCGAAGAGCTTCTTCCAGTTCCGCACCAATGTGGTTATGAACAAAATAGAATATAACTTGACTGCTCTTCTCAATGAGCTACAGACTTATCAGTCCCTCTTAACAAACAAGGGACAAACAGGAGAAGCAAATGTTGCTATCTCCAAGAAATTACTACGAGGATCGTCCTCCAAAAATAAGTCTGGACCTTCAACTTCTAAAAGTGTTTTGATGAAGAAGAAGGGAAAAGGGAAAAATAAGATTCCTACTAACCGCAAGAACAAGGTTCAAAAAGTAGATAAAGGAAAATGTTTCCATTGCAACGAAAACGGGCACTGGAAGAGAAACTGCCCAAAATACCTTGCAGAGAAGAAAGCCGAAAAGACACAACAAGGTAAATATGATTTACTCGTTGTAGAAATGTGTTTAGTAGAGTATGACAACTCAACTTGGATACTAGATTCAGGGGCGACTAATCATATTTGTTCTTTTTACCAGGAAACTAGCTCCTGGAGAATGCTTGCGGACGGCGAGATAACACTCAGGGTTGGAACAGGAGAGGTTGTCTCAGCAAGATCAGTAGGAAATTTAAAGTTGTTTTTTGGAGATAGATTCATTATATTAGATAATGTACTTTTTGTTCCTGGAATGAAAAGAAATCTAATATCCATCTCTTGTTTATTAGAACAGTTGTATAAAGTATCTTTTGAAATCAATGAAGTGTTCATTTGCAAAAGAGGTATTCATATTTGTTCTGCAAAACTAGAAAACAACTTATATATGTTAAAACCGAGCAAAACAAAAGCTATTTTAAATATTGAGATGTTTAAAACAGCTGAAACTCAAAATAAGCGACAAAAGATTTCTCCTAATACCTATCTTTGGCACTTAAGACTAGGCCACATTAATCTCAATAGGATTGAGAGATTGGTTAAAAGAGGACTTCTAAATAAGTTAGAAGACAATTCTTTACCTCCATGTGAGTCTTGTCTTGAGGGTAAAATGACTAAACGATCATTTTGCGAAAAAGGCTATAGAGCCAAAGAAACCTTAGAACTCGTGCATACAGATCTCTGTGGTCCAATGAATGTCAAAGCACGAGGAGGGTATGAATATTTCATCAGTTTTATTGATGATTATTCAAGGTATGGCTATCTTTACCTAATGCATCACAAGTCGGAAGCTCTTGAAAAATTCAGAGAGTATAAGACTGAGGTTGAGAATCTATTAGGTAAAACTATTAAAACACTTCGATCAGATCGAGGAGGAGAGTACATGGATTTAAGATTTCAGGACTATATGATAGAACATGGAATAAGGTCTCAACTCTCAGCCCCTGGTGTGCCTCAACAAAATGGTGTATCAGAAAGGAGAAATAGAACTCTATTGGACATGGTTCGGTCCATGATGAGTTTCGCTCAATTACCCGATCCGTTTTGGGGATATGCAGTGGAGACTGCTACATACATTTTGAACATGGTTCCTACTAAGAGTGTTTCAGAAACACCTTATGAGTTATGGAAAGGGCGTAAAGGTAGTTTACGTCACTTCAGAATTTGGGGATGTCCAGCACATGTGTTGTTGCAAAATCCCAAGAAATTAGAACGTCGTTCAAAATTATGTCTATTCGTAGGATACCCCAAAGAGACGAAAGGTGGTTTGTTTTATGATCCTCAAGAAAATAGAGTGTTTGTATCAACGAACGCTACATTCTTAGAGGAAGATCACGTAAGAAATCATCAACCTCGTAGCAAACTAGTATTAAGTGAGATTTCTAAAGAAGTTACTGATAAAACAACAAGAGTTGTTGATCAAGCTGGTCGTTCAACCAGAGTTGTTGATGGAGCTGACACTTCTGGTCAATCACATCCTTCTCAAAAGTTGAGAATGCCTCGACGTAGTGGGAGGGTTATAACTCAACCCGATCGTTACTTGGGTTTGATAGAAACTCAAGTCATCATACCTGATGATGGCGTTGAGGATCCATTGTCCTATAAACAGGCAATGAATGATGTTGATAGAGATCAGTGGATTAAAGCCATGAATCTTGAAATGGAGTCAATGTACTTCAATTCAGTCTGGGAACTTGTAGATCAACCAGATGGGGTAAAACCTATTGGTTGCAAATGGATCTATAAGAGAAAACGAGACCAAACCGGTAAGGTACAGACCTTTAAAGCAAGACTAGTAGCAAAGGGTTATACCCAAAGAGAGGGGGTGGACTATGAAGAAACCTTCTCACCTGTTGCTATGCTTAAATCAATTAGAATACTCTTGTCTATTGCCACATTTTATGATTATGAAATTTGGCAAATGGATGTTAAGACAGCTTTTCTAAACGGCGATCTTGAAGAGAGTATCTATATGGCTCAACCAGAGGGGTTCATTGAACAGGATCACGAGCAAAGGGTTTGCAAGCTTAAAAGATCCATTTATGGGTTGAAGCAAGCATCTCGATCCTGGAACATAAAGTTTGATACTGCGATCAAATCTTATGGCTTTAAACAGAATGTTGACGAACCTTGTGTTTATAAAAGGATAGTCAACTCTACAGTAGCTTTCCTGGTGTTGTACGTTGACGATATCCTACTAATTGGAAATGATGTGGGAATTCTGACTGACATTAAGCATTGGCTGGCGACACAATTCCAAATGAAAGATTTGGGAGAGGCTCAGTTTGTTCTTGGAATCCAAATTGTTCGAAATCGCAAGAACAAAACACTAGCTTTGTCTCAAGCATCGTACATCGACAAAATGTTGATTCGATATAAGATGCAGGACTCCAAGAAAGGATTATTACCTTTCAGGCATGGAGTTCATTTGTCGAAGGAACAAAGTCCTAAGACACCTCAAGAAGTTGAGGATATGAAACACATTCCCTATGCATCAGCGGTCGGTAGTCTGATGTATGCTATGCTATGTACCCGACCCGACATATGCTATGCTGTGGGAATTGTCAGCAGATATCAGTCCAATCCGGGACGTACTCATTGGACTGCCGTTAAGAATATCCTCAAGTATCTTAGGAGAACGAGGGACTATATGCTAATGTACGGTGCTAAGGATCTGATCCTTACAGGGTACACTGACTCAGATTTTCAGACCGATGTAGATACAAGGAAATCGACATCAGGATCTGTCTTCACTCTGAACGGAGGAGCAGTAATATGGAGAAGCATAAAGCAAGGTTGCATTGCTGATTCCACCATGGAGGCTGAGTATGTTGCTGCTTGTGAAGCAGCGAAAGAATCTGTATGGCTTAGGAAGTTCTTAACTGATTTGGAAGTCGTTCCAAATATGCATCTTCCCGTCACTCTTTATTGTGATAACAGTGGAGCAGTTGCAAATTCAAAAGAACCAAGAAGCCATAAGCGAGGAAAACATATTGAGCGCAAATATCATCTCATAAGGGAGATTGTGCAACGAGGAGATGTGATCGTCACACAGATAGCTTCAGAACACAACATTGCTGATCCATTTACAAAGCCCCTCACGGCTAAAGTGTTTGAAGGGCACCTAGTGAGTCTAGGACTACGAGTTATGTAATCTAGGGCAAGTGGGAGAAAAGGCATGAGTATGTGATGCCCTAGTTTATTGTATTTCTCTCTACTCAACGTTATAAAACCCCACTAGAGTTTTAGTCCAAGTGGGAGTTTGTTGGGTTTTATGTCCTAAAACTCATAGTTTGTAAACAAAGATATATTCTATTTTCAATAAAGTTATTATTGTTGTTTATTCAGAAAAAATTGTTATTGAATAAAGTGAACTTTACGATCATTAATCTAAATCCAATAAACTAAGAACACTCTGGCTATAGTATGACTACTTGAACTATATGTAGAGACATAAGAGTGGATCAAGTTCAAGTATATAGTCAAAATGATCTATAGTATAAGGATAAGGCTGAGTACCTTATTCTGGGGACACTATGGATGCGGCCCACTTTTGTATATGATATAAACAATGCGATCACTAAATTGTGCATGTGGAGACATGTGAGTGGGGGCGTCCTATGCAATGAGTATTGCATAAGATCGGACCATGAAGAAAACCACTCTCACTTTATAAAGTCGTTTACTGTTGAGACTGATTTTCTTTTCATTCGATAACCTAGGTAACTCGGTTTTAATCCTGAGCTAACCATGAACTCCTGTTTATTCGGAATTATCCTTAGATTTGCATGGGTGAGAGTGGCTCTAGTTCGCCGACTCAACAGGCCTCCCATTTCAGGGGTAAGACTGGGTGAATGGCTGGGGACGTGGGGTGCAAGACGGAATTCACTCCTACCCACTTTTAGGGATAGAAGAAAGGTAGTTCCCTTAAGCACTGACTCCAGGTCTTGAACAAGGGGCCCCACCCTCTCATTGGCCTGAGAGGGATTCGGTTTACTGGTTGGACCACAAACCAATTGTTTATTAGAGGATCAGTGAGACATAAGGAACAAGAAGTAACTTCAGGGGTAAAACGGTAAATTGACCCAGCTCTAGTTACGAACAACCTGTGAAGGATCGACTTACTAATCATGGTTATATCAGATGGACAGAAATATATCTATAGTGAGGGGAGTGCAACTACTAGGCTATAGTGGAGTGTCCTAGTAGTTAACGAATGTTGGTTAACCAGGTTAATGAGTTTAATCGGTTAATCTTGAATCGTTGGAGCCCATGATCTATAGGTCCATTAGGTCCCTCTGCTAGCTCATATCGGACTAAACCATAGAACAGTGTGACGAGTGAGTTCGAAGTGTTCGAATTCAAATTAGGGAATATGCGTTACATATATACGATATATTTAACCGCAATTTTATTTTATTTACGAAATAAACGAAAAGAGAGAATCTGAGATATTTAAATAAGATTTAAATATCTTAATCAATTATGTGTCGGAATTGACTGGGATTGGCATTTGAATTAATATTAAATATTAATTAAATAGTTTAATTAATTATTTAATGTTACTTTAATTTGAAATTCATTATTCAAATTAATTGTTGAATTAAAATGAAGAAAGTCAAAATGTTGACTTTCATCTAATTAAAATGAAGAAAGTCAAAATGTTGACTTTCATCTAATGGAAAAATCATGTTAGTGGAATTTTGAGGTGTCAAAATTTGGTTTAACCAAACTTGCATGTTTGCCAAATAAACCCCACAAGTTTGAGTGGAATTTTGAGTGTCAAAATTTGGTTAACTCAAACATGCATGCTTGCCACATAATCTCAAACATTTGAGTGGAATTTTAAGTGTCAAGATTTGGTGATCTCAAGTTTGCATGAACATGCAAACTTGACTCTTTAAATAGAGTGATCATGATACTTGGAAGGGATTCTTCATCTTGATGAAAAACCTCTCACAAGCACTCTCTTTCACGTATACAAAATCCCTCCCAAGTTTAGTCACTCACCGGATTCCACAATCCCGTTCTAAGGCCGGAGAATAGTGGAGAAGACACTAGTGGTGGTTCGAAATCGGTTCGTGAGGCAAAAGGAGTTTGAACTACAAAAGGTTAGTATTTAAACTCATTAAGTTTTAATACTTATGAACATGCTAGTCATTTACAATAATTGATGTTCTAAAAGTGCCTAAGATCCAAATTGCTTCCGCATGTGTTATATTAACACCATCAATGAGACTATTTCATAGTTTATTGGATGTGTTACAAATTGACCGAACAATAATGTCATCCAAGGTATTCTTTCATACGAAGTGCTATCTAGTGAGATTTTCACATCGTCAAGAGTGGTTGATGAGATTATGACTGAAAGGCTCGTTCAAGATCATGTTAATGAGATAAATTTTCTCAGGTACTTTAGCGTGACAAGGAGAATGGTAAAACCTATGAAAGATTGTTCAAAATGCAACTGATGAGTTGTTCTACATATTGATAGTTGTATGGAGGGCATTTGAAAGGCATCACAAGCAACATGGTATGCTTGCTTAGTCGCATCAGTACAAGTAACAACTTGAAGCATGCCTTTGTATTACCCTCTCATGTGGGTTGCATCCATTACGATCACTGGCTGGATTTAGTTCCTGTATCCCATGATGGAAGCACCTATGACCATAAATGCATACTTGAAGTGTCGATGCTCTTCATGTTTTATGTAAAATGGGTACTTGAGTTAACAATCTTCCGGCTTTCACCAAACCTTGTTAGCAAATGAGGATTACAAGCTTCGGTTGTTAGTTGTTGCAACGGGTCCTAATCTACTTAAGATTGTTACATTTTCTTTCACTTAAACTAGTCATCGTTCCCAATGACTTACATGGGGCACAATTACTCTTTGGACTGTGACACCTTACTCTTATTGTCATGTGTCACGATCATACACTTTTTATCGTGCAGTGTCATGATCTCAACACGCTCAAGACCAACTTTGAGTGAAACCCAAGCCCCATATTCAATAACTAAACTCTCATAAAATTTAAGTATCAAACATTTATAAGTCACAACATATCACTTATAGAGTTAAATATTCTTAATCTAACTAAAAGTAGGGTTGAGTTATAATCCTATTTTCGGATTAGTCAGGTTAACCCAACTAAAAAACATCAACCCACAAACTGAATCAACATTTCGATTTTAAAAAAAATAAACCCAACTCAAACCAAAACAAAAATATAACCCAACTCAACTTTCATGGTTTAGGTTGAGTTGTCCGAGTTATATGAACACTCTTTATTCCTAGCAATTACCCACCAAATTAGAAAATTGTTTTTGACTAATAAAAAATAATTATAATTTTTTTATGATAAAAAGTAAGAAAATTCTTAAAGTGGATAAAGAAAATCTTAAAAGGAGTTTAAAGCCAAATATTTGATTAGCTTTCTTGTGAAAGTATGGATAAATATTTCTAAAAACTTCACCAAATCCAATCTGGAAATGGGAACATGGTGTCAACCTGATTTTAAAAAACAAACACAAAGTCAATTATTTTGTAAGCATGTTTGGTTCAACTCCTAAACACAACATTTGTGTTATTGACCACCTTCATTGGATCCAACTTTATTAACTACAAAATCATTAACAAATTTGCTTTCCAATCCAACTTATAAAGATGTGTATGCCAAGATTTTTATCAATCTTTCTAAGATTTTTTTGTCTCCTCCTCCTAATAATATGATATCCTTTTGTTGATAACAATATCCATGTTCGTGTCAATATTGTAGTTTTCATCCTCCCATTTGGACCATGTTTATGTGAGTTAGGTTGCATTTGGACCGTTCGACTTTTAAATTCAACAATTTTATTTCTCACGTTTATATCATTAATTACTAACGAAAAGTAGGATTGTACACGGATTGAGTTGGACAAATCTTTTGGACTAATTGTAAATTTTGGGTTGGTTGGGTTGGTGACCTGAACAACCCAAATGAAGTTCACAACAACCTAACACAGCTCAATCTTTTATCTTCTAGTTAGGTTGGATTGTCGAGTTATTCTTTTCTTGTAATTATTTAGGCACAATACATATTATATTAATAACTAAAATATCGTAAAGTTCAAATATAAAAAATTTACAAGTTACAGTGCATCATTAAAATCGGTTAGAAATGTTAAATATTTTCAATCTTTTTTAAAAATAGGGTAGGGGTGGGTTGAGTTGAGTTGGGACATAACTTTGCTTTTGAGTCGGTCAGATTAACCCGACCAAAAAATATCAACCTGCAAACTAAACTGAATCTTCAATTTTTCAAAAATTAAAAAAAAAAAAAAAAACTAACCCAACCCAATTGGGTAGTTTGAATTGATCACATTATCCAGTCATGTGAACACCCTCAACGAACAATTAATAAGATACCTAATTTGTATCAATTTTTTTTTTCATTTTTTAAATCATGAAAATAAAGGGAATGGGTGGAAATGGTAGAGGGGTGCTTTGGACTATTGTATCTAGATACTCGACATTCTTACAAGTAGCGGAGAAATACTGTACTAGACCAAATGTTTTGGAAGCCCGTTAAATTGAACATGGATCTGCATGAACAAGATCTTTCACAATGTTTTTATGTTCTAAGTTGCATAAGCCTTTAATACAGAGATGATCATAACGATAGTGTCAACTTGCTACTGATCTATATTTGAACTTGGAAGCATCTTTCATCATTTGTTAGTTGCAAATGGTTCAACCAAGTTGCAGTCATAATTGATTTTGTCATTTTTCCTTTTTGTGGATGATAAATGCTACACCATCTTTGAACAACGCTACTACCTTTTCTTATAGTTGTCTAACACTCGAGAGATTATTTTTTAGTCTAGGTGCCCAATATACATTACTAATAATGTAAAAAACCTCATGCAAAGTTAATTTCCGTGCACTAGTTTGGTTCATGTATTTGCAAACAACTAGTAAAAAACCTCATCACAGTTTGGTTCCGTTCACCACTAGTAAAAAACCTTCATTTGCACACACTTTGAGTAACCAAAATCTAAGGACCAAACATCCCTCCTTTTTGGTTCATGTATTTCCACCATTAGAAACATTTCATCTTCTTCTAACTTGCATAATTCACTTCCTTAATCACGTTTGGATATTCATATTGAAAATGACCTTAAGTCATGACACGTATAACATTTAACTATTGCTCTGTAGAAAATTGATCTTTCTTTTTTGCATCTTCCGCCCCTGAAAGTTCCTCTTCTCCTATTACTTATTTTTGTTCGATCTTCGACTTTCAAAACTTGATCCTCTCCATCAATCTTGGATCTTCGAAATTTTTGTTCATGCACGACTAATTAACTTTGTAATTCATCGATAGACATGTTATTAATATCTTTTGATTCCTCAATGGATGCTACAACATAAGTAAATTTTTTAGTCATGGTACGCAGAATTGTTTCTACAATTTTCTTATCTGGCATATCTTCTTCATTGCTTCTCCGTCTTGTTGGAGATCATCATCATCATTCTTGCAAAATAATCCGTGATACTTTCATCCATTTTCATCTCTAGGACCTCAAATTCTCTCCTTAATGCATTAAGAAGAGATATCTTGATCTTTTGGTTTCATCCATTTTCATCAAGGTGTGCCTTTTGTGCTTCAATCATCATTGTTTCTTCCAATGGCTATGAAAAACTTATATCCATCAAACTCCACAAACCCTGTGCTCTAAGTAAATTTTCCATGCTCGCTCTAGTGATCATAGTGACCATCGAAATGAGGGATCTTCATTCATACTCTCTATGTTTGATCACTAAATAAATTTCTACTCTACAAAGCCCGTAATAGCTCTGCTACCAATTATAACCTTTTGACATTGACTAAGCTAGAAACATAAGTCATTAGAGTCTCAAATGATTATTTTATGAATACTTAAACAAAACATAAATAATGCTTACATAATTAAAATAAAGAGCTAAAAATAATCTAAATAAAGGTCTTTAATCAAATTCTTCTAATAGAGCGTCTTTGTTGGCACTCTTTCCTTTCTCCAATCGATGTGGGACCCCCACCCAATCTATTCTCCTTTGGGGTCAGCGTCCTTACTGGCACATTGTCTCGTGTCTACCTCCTTGCTGGCACATAGTCCGATGTCTGGCTTTAATACCATTTGTAACAGCCCAAATCCACTGTTAGCAGATATTGTCCTCGTTGGGCTTTCCCTTCCGGGTTTCCCCCTCAAGGCTTTAAAATGCGTCTGTTAGAGGGAGATTTTCGTATTCTTATAAAGAATGTTTTGTTCTCCGATTTTCTAACCAACGTTGGACATCACAAATATAGTCAAAATCGAACAAAATCGAAGAAAGATGAAAAAACCCATTGATGAGAAATCCAAGTTACTTATCCATTGAATGAATCACGACAAAAATTGGGTATTTGAAGATACCATTACTTTTCCCTTTTTCACTTTTTGATTCAATGTATGGGTGTGTCATCTTTTGCAAGCTTATCCATTTTCATCCGACTAGGGAAACTCACATGTCCATTGATTATTTTTTGTAAGCTTCTTGTTTTTCCAAATAAATGAAATATGCAATCTCCATGCTATCTACTTCTTTCTTTCATTCCACTTTAATATGACATTTCCATTATTGTTTTTATTCATTCATGTGAAAATAAAGTTTGAGTGAGACATACCATGGTGGTACAGAGAGGAACACAAAGCTCTAAACAATATCGTGATAGTATAAACTAAATGAGAACACTAATTGTAGGAGTGTTCATAAGACGTGAGAACTCGACTAACTTAGAATATCTAACCCAAATCATAAAGCTTGGATTGGATTATACATTTTTTTCGGTTTGGGTTGGATTGCTTTTTTTAAAACAAAAAATTCGAGTAAATTCGCAGATTGACATATATTTTGGTCGAGTCAACCATACAAATCCAAAAATATTAGAGTTACAATCCAACCCAACACTACCCTACTTTTAAAATTATTAAAAATATTTTATGTTTGTAGTTGATGTTAGTGACACGTTGTGACTTATGAATGTTTGATATTTGAGTTTTACGAGATTTTGTTTATTTATGTAACATGTTTGGTAGATAAGTATGATTTTTTAAAATAATCCGACAACTCAACCCAACCTGACCCAAAAATAAAGAGTTGATTGGGTTTAGTTGTGAATTCTATCCCAGTTTCTTGGGTCACCAATCCAGCCAACCTAAAATTTCGGGTAGGTCCAAAATATTAACCAACTCAATCGGTGATACCTCAATATTTTATTTGTTTTAAAAAATATTAGTTAATAGAAGCATTATAGAAGAAAATGGGGAAAGTAGTGATTGAAGGTTACACCTTGTTTGGTTTGGCCAACTTCTTTAAAATATTATCATTTTCTATGTCTCTATCGTTTCTCGACCTTTCTATCCCCCACTTCTTTCATTTGTCTTTTCTTCATCATTATTGGAATCTAGGTAAACCCATTATTATTCTTTTTTTTTTTTTTTTTTTTTTTTTTTTTNTTACCATATTTTCAAAAATCATTTATAAACTAATGTAGTTTAGAAAATGATTCCAAAATTATTATTTTAGTTTCAAAAATTGACTTTTGCCTTTTTAACTTTTATATTTCTTTATTTTTTTAGTTTAATTATTTTGCTATAGTTTTTTACCTAAAATTTGTTCATCATTTTCAAAAAATAATTATAAATTAGATAAAAATAAGAAAAATATATGTATGTATAATAGTATGGGAAACAAAAATATATTTTTTAAAATTAGTAATAAATTCTTGTGGGTTCAGTTGAACCTAATCTAGTTTTAGGGAAATTTTTTATTTATTTGAACCCAACTCAACTCAAATAAGTTCATAATTGGTCCGAATCGATTATTGAATAGGTTGGGTTGATCGAATTTGTTTTAGTAATCGAGTTTTTCTAAACACTTCTACCTCAAATTAACAATAAAAGATGTTATGTCTCTTCTTAAGAAATTATATAAGATGTGACATTCCAGTCGTAGTTAGAATGAGACTTATCTCAAGTTTTATTTTAATAATTTTAAAAAAAATTAATAATTATTATTTATCCCAACAAAATATTATTAAATGGGATCAAATTCTTATTAACTATATATATTGTGGTGGAAAATCTTAAAGAATGATTTATATATTTATTGATCCATTACGAAAATAATAGTGATGGTTGTAAAAGTTAGGTATTGGACCTAAAAAAGTAAAAAACCTATCCTATTTTACATTCTATATATATATATATATATATATATATATATATATATATATATAATTGTAGGTTATATCAAAAAATTAATATCAACAATAAAAAAAAAGATAAATATGAGTGTAAGTGTCGAATCCGGGCCTGACTAATGAATAAGTGATTGTCATTCTTCGACTCTTATCCGGGCCTGACTAATGTCTCTTTCTGATGATTAAAGCGCCCAACTTATAATTGGCAAATTCGTATGTTCAATTCTCTAAGTCCTTGAACGGTAGAACAGAATTCAATCAATTGGAATGTTCGTTTACAAGATAATTCATGACATATTTTAAGTTGTGCAAAACTTGATTATATAAATTCAGTAATGTTATAGTAATAAAATATATATATATATATAGACTTTGACTTTAATTAACTTGATTTGACTGTTTTGGACCATTCTAGAAGTATTTTCTACCATTAAAAAAGTATGAACGTCATTACTGGATGACTTGAAATTAGGAGCAGTGATGTTTTCTCTTTATCGGGAGAAGATACAAGTATAAACAAAACAGAAGAGTTTAAAGTATCTATTTATGTAGAATGAGCTAAATATTAGACAACAAAAGTGGTTGGAACTATTAAAATATTATGATATAGAGATATTTTACCATCGAGGAAAGACCAACGTGGTAGATGACGCACTAAGTAGAAATGTAACTGACTCTTTGATCTTAATTACTAGTAAAGAGAAGCTATAAGAGGAAATACAAGGAGCCGAAATTGAAGTTATAATCAAAGGTGTCTCAGCAAGGTTGGCTCAGTTAAGAGTCCAACCCATCCTAAGGAAGCATATAATAGATACTTGACTTGTACCTTAGTAAGGTCCTACACAACAGCCAGAAGCAGACATCTCGAAGGATTTTCGGTATCTTCAGTATTATTGTAATGAGGTCAATTTTCAGCTCAGTCACACACAAACTCCCCCTATTTCAATTTTCCATAGGAACTTTGACATTAGACAGAATTTGTAACCATCCTAGTCTACCACTAGCAGATATTGTCGTCTTCGATTTTTCACTTTTGGGTGTCTCTATAAGGTTTTTAAATCACACATGATAGGGAGAGGTTTCCACACCTTTATAAAGAATGCTCGTTCTCCTCCCCAACTGATGTGGGATCTCACAATCCACCTCCCTTCGAGGCCCAGCATCCTTGCTGGCACTCATTCCCTTCTCCAATCGATGTGGGACCCCCTTAATCCACTCCCCTTTGAGGCCATTGTTCTTGTTGGCACACTGCCTCGTGTCCACCCCTTTCAGGGCTCAGCCTTCTCGCTGGCATATCATTCGATGTCTAACTCTAATACCATTTGTAACAGCGCAATCCCACAGCCAACAGATATTATCCTCTTTGGACATTTCTTTTTGGGCTTCCCCTCAAGGTTTTTAAAATGTGTTTGGTAGGGACAGGTTTCCACACCCATATAAAAAATGCTCCTCTTCAACTGATGTGAGATCTCACATAATCGATCAATCAGTTGTATGTAAATTTCACAATCTATTCTTTTGATATTACGTTGAACCGACCTCATTACCGTGAAGAAAGAATCATCGTTGGATGAGACCATTTCGATACGTTGTATTCTTAAATGTTCCTTTCGTCAAAATTCATCCATTAATATTGCATTTATTTCAATTTGTGTAAGAGGAATAAGTACCAAAAGTTCTTTAGGCGCTCTAGAAATTTTGGTCACAAATCCACAATCAAAAGAGGTTGAAAATAGATCAAAAGTGGCCACAATTTAGCTAAAAACAGCAACCAAAGGAAAAAAAACGCATGAAAAATGAGAAATCAAACAAAAATCAGCCTCAAATTCAAACCTCAGACTCATGATCCAAAAAAAAAAAAAAAAAAAAAAAAAAAAAAAAAAAAAAAAAAAAAAAAAAAAAANTTGAGCCTTGGAAAGTAGCCCCTCCAAACCGCAAATTTGTGTCTAAACCCGACAGGCTCAGACAGCTTAGTAATTCCTCAGCCTACTTCATGTCACAGTCATACATTTTCAATCGTGCGGCATCATGATCTTGATATGCTCATGACAAGCTTTAAGGGGAACTCAAGCTCCATTAACATTTTTTGCCTATCTTTGTTGCTTCGGTCGAACCTCGGTCGAACCTCAAGCAAGATTCTCCTTTGTCAACCAAACATAACTCATGCAGAATCTAATCTTGTTCAGCCACACATTCCACTCATGCATGCATGTTTAATAATCGTATACGACTCTAGTCAACTTGACTCTACACTAGACCAACTAAACAAGTGACTCTCCACAATGGTATGATATTGTCCACTTTGAGCATAAGCTCTCATGGCTTTGCTTTAGGCTTCCCCAAAAGGCCTCATACCAATGGAGATAGTATTCCTCACTTATAAACCCATGATCTTCCACTAAATTAACCAATGTGGGACACTCCCAATCCCAATAATCCTCAACAATCCTCCCCTCGAACAAAGCACACTATAAGCCTCCCCTGAGGCTTATGGAGCTCTCGAATAGCCTCCCCTTAATTGAGGCTCGACTCCTTTCTCTGGAGCCCTCGAACAAAGTACACCATTTGTTCGACACTTTAGTCACTTTTGACTACACCTTCGAGGCTCGCCATTCTTTGTTCGATATTTGAGGATTTTATTGGCATGGTTAAGTTTAGGGCATGGCTCTGATACCATGTTAGGAATCACGACTCTCCACAATGGTATGATATTGTCCACTTTGAGCATAAGCTCTCATGGCTTTGCTTTAGGCTTCCCCAAAAGGCCTCATACCAATGGAGATAGTATTCCTCACTTATAAACCCATGATCTTCCACTAAATTAACCAATGTGGGACACTCCCAATCCCAATAATCCTCAACAATCCTCCCCTCGAACAAAGCACACTATAAGCCTCCCCTGAGGCTTATGGAGCTCTCGAATAGCCTCCCCTTAATTGAGGCTCGACTCCTTTCTCTGGAGCCCTCGAACAAAGTACACCACTTCCACTAAATTAACCAATGTGGGACACTCCCAATCCCAATAATCCTCAACAACTCTGTGGCCCCAACATGGTTCGTGTTTTATAATTTGTGCAATGTTATGTGTATACTATGATAAATATTATATTGAATTACAAATTATGGTACGTTATAAGTTATACTATGATATGACTATGCTATGCTATGCTATGAAACTATGTTATGTTATCAATATCGTATGATGCATTAACTTCCACATGCCATACCATGCAAACTATGTTAATATGTTCACCCTACGCCTACGAGTCATAAAAATTGTGAACATATTAAATGCATAATAAATATGTTTAAATATGTTGCAACTTTCATGACAACTACTAGTGGGAAGAATCATGAATATTAAAAGAATTAATAAGAAAAAAAAGAAATGATTAATTAAGGCATAATAAGCATCATTAATTAGGCATAGTGAGGTCGGTGGGATACGGAGATCTCCATGGACGGCGGGGATTGAATGATTAAGAGATTGGAATTACAAATCATGTGGGTTAGAATTAATTTAATCCTAATCTGAGTGGCCGGAGATCTCGCCAAATCTCTCTCTTTCAGAGAGATATTCCCTTCTCTTATCTATTTAATTCAGAATTTGGGTTTTAATTTAATCTCTCCACCGTCCAACCCGCCTTGTTTTTTTCCTTTTCCTTCTTTGTTTAATGCTTCCACATGAATGTTGGAAATTTTGGGAACACCTTTTTTCTTTTTTCTTTTCTTTCAATGCTATCATGTCCATCCGAATACTTTCTTGTTATGATTAGCAAGGATGCATAACGTACAATATTTATGTTCATTATGATATTTTGTGGGTCATCTCCCTTCGTGGTGTCCGGTGGCATAAGAGCGTGCTTACTCAACTACTGAGGCTCAAGAGGTATGTATACGAGCCTGCTTGGTGGGTCTATGTTCGTGCATGTGTCGTGTGTGAGGAAGTAACGCACATTCAACCTTGATCGGACTGAAAAACGAAGCCCAAAGTCAAGTTATAATGTTTTATAAAAGGATAGGTCACACCATAACTGCTTGGGTATGCATTTTGTATCACTAACAGTAGAGTTACTTATTGAGTATTTCTTCAAATACTCAAACTAGTGCTACTCTTATTTTTTTAGGTAAATGGAAGACAATCTTCTACAAGTGACGATGTCGTAGTCAAGGTCATAGGTCGAAGCTAGGGTAATTGCGTTCGCGTTTTTAGAGCATTACTTTATTTTTGTTTAAATTCATGTTATTTAGTTCCACCATCTCATTTAAACAACCTTTATGAAATATTTTTACAGACTCTTTTCGACATATATTAACATGTCATTCATGTAGTGACATCTCTATTTTCTTAAGAAAAATAGGATCGTTACAACTAAGGTAGGGATGACAACGAAATAAGATGTTGGAATTACATAAATGGGGTTGATGGCTTTAAAAGTTGGTTATATCTAATATGAATCATACATGAACGGTAGTTGGAATTGATGAGTTTCTTAAGGTTCACTCATCTGGGATCCTTGGAGAATAGGATAAGTTGGCTCTTGCTAACAACTTGATGCACTATCTCCGTTCAACCATTTGAACCACAACAAAAGGAAGGGAAAACTATAGATCGACTCCATCGTCTCTACCCCATAGGAACTACAATATCACCTAAAGGATGCCTTCAATATCAACTGTAACGGCTCAAACCCACCGCTAGCAGATATTGTCCCCTTTGGGTCTTCCTGGCCAGGGAGAGGTTTCCACACCTTATAAAAAAAAAAAATAATAAATAAATGTTCTGTTCTCCTTCTCAACCGATGTGAGATCTCACAATCCACCCCTTTTAGGGCCAAACGTCTTCGCTGACACTCGTTCCCTTCTCCAATCGATTTGGGAGCCCCCTAATTCACCATCTTCCACCCTCGAAAACCAACATCCTTGTTGGCACACTGCCTCTTGTCCAGCCCCATTCAGAGCTCAGCCTCCTCGCTGGCACATTGCCCCGTGTCTGGCTCTGGTAATGACCGAAGTCCACCGCTAGTAGATATTATCCTATTTGGACTTTCCCTTTCGAGCTTTCCCTCAACGTTTTTATAACATATCTGTTAGGGAGAGGTTTCCACACCCTTGTGAAAAATGTTTCGTTCTCCTCCCCAACCAATATGGGATCTCACATCCACAGATCGCATACCTACCATAAAACGTGTGATTACTTGCTCAATAGGGGAAGAAGGTAGTTCAATAAGGGAGGAAGGTAGTTGTAAAGAATTTTGTCATGGAAAATAAAAAAGAAAAAAATTTAAATACTTCATCTCTTAGTCATACTACATATATTTTTTTTAATGGCGGTGTGTAAGAAGATTCATAAATAAATAAATAAATAAATATATATATATATATATATATATTCATTTTGAGGCTCAAATTCCAAAAAGTAGTTAAGTATTATTGGAATTACCTAAAACTTTGTCTCTTTGCATTACAACTTTTATACTTAAAATGGGTAGGCCATATTTTGAAAGAGACATCACCCTTCTCATCAATACCACTACAAATTTCCATTATTATTATTATTATTATTATTATTATTATTATTTTTAAATTTGTAAGCCAAGTCAAACATGTCTAATTTACAAACAACAATACTCAAGACAATAAAATAAATGTCTAATTTTTTTATTTATTGTTTAAATTCTCTTCATTTTTTTTTTCTTTTTAAATATTTGTTTGCATCCTGGCCATGCAAATAATCCTTAATTAAAAACTGGGAATTGTAATTTATTAGGGATTTTCAATATTCAAATAAGAAGATTAAATTATTATAAATAAATTTTATTATTTTTTTGGAATAATAAAAGGGTTTAGAAAAAGATGGGAAACGCGTTTTGATGTTTACAAACACACCAACTCATTTCTTCAACTAATAAAATTTCTCCAAAAGATCTCTCTCTCCTCACATTTTCTCTCTCATATATATATATTTTTTAATTATGTGGGCTCCTACTTGAAACCCAACCTACCATTTGATTTTGATTGCGTAATAGTTAGCGGTGTTCGATGAGTCAAAAATATCGATCTAACTCAACTTACTTTATGCCGTTTGAGTTGGATTATGAACTTATTTGAGTTGGACTCCGTTAAAACAAGATTTGACCTAAATTTATTGTTAATTTATTAGGAATTTACGAGTTTTTTTGGTAGAAATTGATGTTTTATCGACCTATCAACAAATTATTAAAATGTCAAAAACTATGGATTACGAACTAATGTCTAATTATTAATTTATTTTTTGTTTTTGTACATAAATTAAGACCCAAATTGCGTGTTAAGAATGAAAATTGATAAATAAATTAATAAATAATGGAAGTAATTTTCAATTCTCCAGCTTCCTTTTAAATTATATTTTCCACTTTTATTTTGGTCATGGGTTGCTTATAAATCTTAAATTGTTATATTATTATANAAAAAAAACAATATTAGTCAAATATCCTTATTAATAAAACATCAAACATGCTTAAATAATACTTTTTAATGTAATCTAGTGCTTTTAAATATTATAATTTTAAAATTCAAAAGTGTCCAATAAATGTTTTTTTTATTATACTTTTAAAAACTTAATAAATTAGATCAATTTTTTTTTTTTAATAAAATGAAAATAACACCAAAATTCATCAATTGCATACGATATTCTTACCTTTACCCGAACAAAAATAGTTTTTTTTTTAAAACGTTGAGTATTAAAAATACCCAATAGGTGACGTGTTATCAGAACTAATGCTATCATGCATCATTCATGTATAGACGTGCTATCACTTTTGTATACATTGATTTTACGTATATCACTCTCATCCGAGACATGCATTAGTTTCATACAACCAAATCTTATAAAAAAAAAAAAACGGTAATTTGTTTTAATACTTCATAGTATACATATTCTCGTCCCACATACAAGATATCAGTTTAACAACACATATATAAGATCTTTCATCATAAACAACATCAATTAGTCAACTCGAACCATTAAGTTCGAACGTTAAGAACTTTAATTGAAACCGACAAAATTTAAAGGGAAAACTTACCTAACATCGGAGTGGATGCGGTTGGAAGCTTCTTTTTTTGAGGAGGAACAATCGCCGAACTTGTGTCTGTAGAGGAAGAATGAAAAAGAGTATGGGGGCCGCTGGGGGAGAGGGAAACACAGAGACAACGACAACCTTTTATTTATTTATTATTGTTATTATGACGTCATATCTTATTTTAACACTGACTAAAAAAAATTAAATAAATTAATTTGAGTAATTCAAATTTGTTTATAACTTAAACCCTATTGGACGTGACATTAAAGAATTATGGATTCCATGAAAATTTAAAATATGATCTGACACAATTTTACAACATTATATCCTAAAATAAAAACATTATTTTTATATATGTGGTTGAATTAAAATAATAATAATAATAATAATAATAAGAATAAAATAATAAAATAATAAAATAATAAAATAATAAAATAATAAATAAAAAAATAAATAAATAAATAAAGTTTTTGGTTGTATAAATCGCCGATTTCACATTGGGCACCAAACCCACATCTCTTTCTCTCCTTCTCTCAATTTCTGAGACGGAACAGTTTAGCATTTGAAACTATGGGTTTACAGAGCCAACTCAACGACTTCTCCTCCGACTCACTCCCTCTCTTCTTCCTCTCTCTCCTCGCCAATTTCCTCTCCCTCCTCCGCCGTTCTTTCCTCTCCTCCGCCGCTCCGTCTCCCGATTCCGATATTTCCCCTCTCCACCACCATCTTCATCTCAATCGCCTTCTCTCCCACCGCTACTACGCCGATTCCGCCGCCTCCGACTGTGTCGTCTGCCTCTGTCCCCTCTCCGCTGGTAACCTCGTCCGCCGTCTCCCTTGCAACCACATCTTCCACAAGGACTGTCTCGATGGTTGGCTTCATCATCTCAACTTCAACTGCCCTCTCTGCCGCTCCCCCATCCACTTACACCAGCGCGTACCTTTCACGCTCCACTCTCCTCTCCCCCACCACGTTCTCGCCTAATTCTCCGTCTCCATGATCCTACGGTTCTGCTCCTCCCACGTGCTCGCATCCTCTGAGTTGCGCATCATTTTTTTTTTACGAATTTTTAGGTGGTCCCTTATGGCAGTTTTGACCATGGGCTCTTTCTTATTTTTTTTTTATTTTTTTTTTATTTTTATATATATATAGATTTAAATATATTTCTAGTTTTTTTTTTTTTTTTTTTTAAACCCTTTCCCCAGAAGAATCCTCACGGATTTTTATATATATTTATTATTTAATTTACGGCTGTAAATTTTGCACATTATTCTGTAATATATTTCTGTAAGTTTTTATTGCCACGTGTACCCCGTTTCACAATAATACTATTTTTTCGTTACCGACAATTATAACATTATTAAAGAAAAAAGTAAGATAAAAAATGTCGATCGAGAAAAGCTTCTTCGAGGCCTTTTTTATCATTTTCTACGGCCTGTTTTATTTGAAGAGCTTGGTAAGACAGAAGGTTGGTTGAGAAATACATTCGATTACTGTAACTTTTAGATCTAAAATAAGTCAGTCATTTCTCTTCTCCATTTGAAATAATGGAATATCAGCTAACATTCGATTAATGTAACATTTATATATTCGATCAAGAGATTAGAGATTCGAATATTTATTATAGAAAAAACAAACCACCAAAGTTTTAATAGTGTAGGGACTAAAAAGTAAAACGATAATTTGTTTCATTTTTTAAAGTAGAAATTGAAGGGTGAAAATGAGTGAGGCCAAGGCAACGATAACATTGATTGATGGACCCAAAGTTAAAAGCCCATTAAGCTGTTTGTTCAGATTTGGATGGAGCAAAGCCCAATAAAAGGTCATGCAATGGATTTGGGATTCTTTTTATACCCAAATTTTAAAAATGTTCGTTGGATCGAGTTAGAACAATCTTTTTAGACATAACAGGTTGAAATCCCAAACCATTCTTATTAAATAATGAAATTGTAAAGATCCTAAATTTTACTTAATCTAAGGTCATTATTATACCTTGAAATGCGGAGTTTACATTAAATGGGCTCTTATATTTACGCTTGTCTTTTACTACCTCGTGAATAACGAATACAAGGGAAAGAAAGAAAAAAGAACAAGACTGAAACAACTGTCTTATACTACCCTATAATTTATTATGCAATTACAATTCAACCTATACTAATGATGCAAACGGGAATTCAACCTAAACTAACCTATACTTTGAATGCAAACGAAATTCAACCTATACTAACCTATACTACGAAATGGAAAACAACTATCCTATGCATGTGCCACGGTCCCGGGATGTGCGGTGCCACCGTCGATCTCACATGGGTGCCTTGCCTTTATCTGAAAAATATAGTAGCACGAGGCTTGAGTATTTCTAGAATACAAGTGACCCCCTATCGGGGTTATTCAACAATCACATGCAATGAGATGATGAGACCTATCTTTCAATCTGTCTTCCTATGGTGCTATTCTAACGGGTAATTTGGACGTGTACCATACACTCTACACATAGACCATACTCCCCCATACGTGTGAGTATGAGCTCACCAGTCAGTTCGCACACTGTTAGGCCACCTTACTAGTTGGGCGAGCATACACTAGGATGCTCCCTAGGCCGGACACCTGTTAGAACTAGTAACTGTCATGACAGTGCTATGCAAAACATAACGATTGTTGTCCTACCATTGGATGTATGCGTCTGTACCCTCGTGATGGAATAGGGGTATCCCCCCAATGCATGAACACACATAATGCATGAGGTCCCCAATATTTCTACCTTATCATTAATGAATATAACCCCGCTATCATCTTTCATGCTTAACGTGTCATTTCTCATTTTCAGTCTACGTATCATACATAATCCTAATGGGGTTATATTTCAAGCAATTTACCGTATTTCATGTCATACATTTCATGTTGTATACATTCAAATATTTCGTACAATCATGCCATAATCATTTAGGAATATCATAAACGTCATAAGCATTACATATCACATCATACTAAACAGCATACATTCACGTTCACAAGATTACGTACTTAAGCATAACAGTCTAGCATACAATTTAATAACACGTGCGAATCCACGGGCACGTGCCAACATACAACAAACAACGTGTAACCTACGATGGGTGAGCCACTTACGGGTGAGCCACTTACTTGGTAGGGCTCAATTTCCTCCTTACCCGAATACTAGCGAACTTTTTTGGCGACACAATCTCTCAATTCGTTCACGTCGTTCCACCGTCCTTTTTCCTCATTTTTCCTCCGTTTTCGAGTTTCCTCCTCTCCCTAATCCCGTTTAAGGTATTTTTTTGATTCGTAAAGACCTAACACTCCTGGATCTGAGAGGGTTCGGAAATTCAATGTTCTGTCTCCCTTACCCGACGGTGTACAACATGTAGAAATCGTCGAAATCTACCCCTGGTGTGTGTAAAAGTCTCTAGGATTATTTTCGTTGCGTAAATCGGAGGTTTCAACGTTGATTTCGTAGAGTTTGGCTTTACCGGAGCTTCGTCGGATTTTCTCACTGTCTTTCTCGTTTTCTCACTATTTTTCTTCCCTGTAGGTGTCCTGGAGGTGGCTGAAGGTCGGGTTTAGTTTCCGTGGTGACCCTGACGTCGAGCACTCTTTGTTTAGGGTTTAGGGTTTAGGGTGTGAACGAAAACTCTGGCGTTCGCCGGAGTTTTAGGTCCTGCCAACGATCTTTATGGGTCGTGTGTGAACGAAAACTCTGGCGTGCGCATCCTTGCTCTAATTTTCTATACTGCCTCGTTGGTGATGTGGACCAGTTCAGGTCCTACCAATTCTCGTTCTCCTACTTCGTCCCAGCACAATGGGGATCTACATCATTTTCCATATAACGCTTCAAATGGTGCCATCCCGATGGTTGCTTGAAAACTGTTGTAGTACGAGAATTCCATTAAGTGTAGTTTAGTATCCCAACTCCCTATGAAATCCATAACACATGCCCGAAGCATGTCTTCTAGGATTTGGTTTAATCGTTCCATTTGACCATCAGTTTGTGGGTGGAAGGCTATGCTAAGGTTGAGGCGGGTACCCAACGCTTTTTGGAGTCCGCGCCAAAAGGCCAACGTAAATCGCGGGTCCCGATCTAACACTATAGATACTGGGACTCCATGGAACCTCACAATTTCTTTCACATACAGTTGAGCCCAGTTGTCTACTGTATATGTTGCCTTACCTGGTAGGAAGTGTGCCGACTTTGTCAGACGATAGACAATTACCCAAATTACCATGTTACCCTTTAGTGTCTTGGGTAGGCCTACTATGAAATCCAAAGCAATATTTTTCCATTTCCATTCCGGTATACTTAGAGGTTGTACTAGTCCGGCGGTTTTCTGCCTAGGGGCTTTTACCTGTTGGCATACTAGACATTTACTCACGTATTCCGCGATATCCTTTTTCATACTTCGCCACCAGAAGTGATGTTTCAGGTCTTGATACATCTTTGTACCACCTGGATGTATCGAGAAGGGTGAGTTGTGTGCTTCAGTTAGGATTTCGTTCACCGCTGGGACACATAAACGTCCTTGACATAATAGTCCATCATCTGTTGACTTAGAACAACCGTCCACTGGGCCTACCTTCAACTGGTCTAGGATTTTGTTTAGGCTTGGGTCCTCTAGTTGTGAATCTATGATCCATTGTCTTAGCGTGGGACGCACTGTTAGTCGGGCTATTTGGGCTATAACCTCCTTGGTTACTACCGCTATGTCAGCTCGTTCGCAATCAGCTCGCACTCGTGGCTCCCTTGTGATGAGGGCCGACGAGTGTACTGCCTTTCGACTTAGTGCGTCAGTGACTACGTTTGCTTTTCCAGGGTGGTACTGGATATCTATGTTGTAATCTTTTACTAGCTCTAGCCATCTACGTTGTCTCATGTTCAATTCTTTTTGTGTGAACAAGTATTTTAGACTTTTATGGTCTGTGTAAATTTGAGTCTTTTCACCATACAGGTAGTGTCGCAAAATTTTTAACACGAACACCACCGCCACCAACTCCAAATCATGTGTAGGATAGTTTTTCTCATAATCCTTTAATTGGCGTGACGCATACGCAACAACCTTACCATGNAACGTAAATCGCGGGTCCCGATCTAACACTATAGATACTGGGACTCCATGGAACCTCACAATTTCTTTCACATACAGTTGAGCCCAGTTGTCTACTGTATATGTTGCCTTACCTGGTAGGAAGTGTGCCGACTTTGTCAGACGATAGACAATTACCCAAATTACCATGTTACCCTTTAGTGTCTTGGGTAGGCCTACTATGAAATCCAAAGCAATATTTTTCCATTTCCATTCCGGTATACTTAGAGGTTGTACTAGTCCGGCGGTTTTCTGCCTAGGGGCTTTTACCTGTTGGCATACTAGACATTTACTCACGTATTCCGCGATATCCTTTTTCATACTTCGCCACCAGAAGTGATGTTTCAGGTCTTGATACATCTTTGTACCACCTGGATGTATCGAGAAGGGTGAGTTGTGTGCTTCAGTTAGGATTTCGTTCACCGCTGGGACACATAAACGTCCTTGACATAATAGTCCATCATCTGTTGACTTAGAACAACCGTCCACTGGGCCTACCTTCAACTGGTCTAGGATTTTGTTTAGGCTTGGGTCCTCTAGTTGTGAATCTATGATCCATTGTCTTAGCGTGGGACGCACTGTTAGTCGGGCTATTTGGGCTATAACCTCCTTGGTTACTACCGCTATGTCAGCTCGTTCGCAATCAGCTCGCACTCGTGGCTCCCTTGTGATGAGGGCCGACGAGTGTACTGCCTTTCGACTTAGTGCGTCAGTGACTACGTTTGCTTTTCCAGGGTGGTACTGGATATCTATGTTGTAATCTTTTACTAGCTCTAGCCATCTACGTTGTCTCATGTTCAATTCTTTTTGTGTGAACAAGTATTTTAGACTTTTATGGTCTGTGTAAATTTGAGTCTTTTCACCATACAGGTAGTGTCGCAAAATTTTTAACACGAACACCACCGCCACCAACTCCAAATCATGTGTAGGATAGTTTTTCTCATAATCCTTTAATTGGCGTGACGCATACGCAACAACCTTACCATGTTGCATCAATACACAACCCAGCCCCTTTTTGGATCTATCACTATAAATCACGTATCCCGCAGAGCTTTCTGGAACCGTGAGCACTGGGGCAGACACTAGTCTTTGTTTTAGTTCCCGAAAGCTGGCCTCACAAGTATCGTTTCATACGAAAGGTATGTTAAATAAAAGCCATTCCTTATTTAGTTAGGTTTCTCAAGNTGGTAGGAAGTGTGCCGACTTTGTCAGACGATAGACAATTACCCAAATTACCATGTTACCCTTTAGTGTCTTGGGTAGGCCTACTATGAAATCCAAAGCAATATTTTTCCATTTCCATTCCGGTATACTTAGAGGTTGTACTAGTCCGGCGGTTTTCTGCCTAGGGGCTTTTACCTGTTGGCATACTAGACATTTACTCACGTATTCCGCGATATCCTTTTTCATACTTCGCCACCAGAAGTGATGTTTCAGGTCTTGATACATCTTTGTACCACCTGGATGTATCGAGAAGGGTGAGTTGTGTGCTTCAGTTAGGATTTCGTTCACCGCTGGGACACATAAACGTCCTTGACATAATAGTCCATCATCTGTTGACTTAGAACAACCGTCCACTGGGCCTACCTTCAACTGGTCTAGGATTTTGTTTAGGCTTGGGTCCTCTAGTTGTGAATCTATGATCCATTGTCTTAGCGTGGGACGCACTGTTAGTCGGGCTATTTGGGCTATAACCTCCTTGGTTACTACCGCTATGTCAGCTCGTTCGCAATCAGCTCGCACTCGTGGCTCCCTTGTGATGAGGGCCGACGAGTGTACTGCCTTTCGACTTAGTGCGTCAGTGACTACGTTTGCTTTTCCAGGGTGGTACTGGATATCTATGTTGTAATCTTTTACTAGCTCTAGCCATCTACGTTGTCTCATGTTCAATTCTTTTTGTGTGAACAAGTATTTTAGACTTTTATGGTCTGTGTAAATTTGAGTCTTTTCACCATACAGGTAGTGTCGCAAAATTTTTAACACGAACACCACCGCCACCAACTCCAAATCATGTGTAGGATAGTTTTTCTCATAATCCTTTAATTGGCGTGACGCATACGCAACAACCTTACCATGTTGCATCAATACACAACCCAGCCCCTTTTTGGATCTATCACTATAAATCACGTATCCCGCAGAGCTTTCTGGAACCGTGAGCACTGGGGCAGACACTAGTCTTTGTTTTAGTTCCCGAAAGCTGGCCTCACAAGTATCGTTTCATACGAAAGGTATGTTAAATAAAAGCCATTCCTTATTTAGTTAGGTTTCTCAAGACGACTGAATTCACGCCAATGGAAGAGCGTAATTATAGGTGCCATTTTTTGGCCAATTTGGGCGAAGTGTTCGTCCACTTTTCTATATTTGTATAATTAGTTTTTCTATTTTTGTAATTAGATTTGTTATTTAAACCATTGAGGAAAATAAATATCGAGTCTTCAGCAAATCTCAGCGAATCTCTCACCCTTTCTCCTTTTACTTCCGTTAATTTTTCCTTCGAAGAAACNACCGCTGGGACACATAAACGTCCTTGACATAATAGTCCATCATCTGTTGACTTAGAACAACCGTCCACTGGGCCTACCTTCAACTGGTCTAGGATTTTGTTTAGGCTTGGGTCCTCTAGTTGTGAATCTATGATCCATTGTCTTAGCGTGGGACGCACTGTTAGTCGGGCTATTTGGGCTATAACCTCCTTGGTTACTACCGCTATGTCAGCTCGTTCGCAATCAGCTCGCACTCGTGGCTCCCTTGTGATGAGGGCCGACGAGTGTACTGCCTTTCGACTTAGTGCGTCAGTGACTACGTTTGCTTTTCCAGGGTGGTACTGGATATCTATGTTGTAATCTTTTACTAGCTCTAGCCATCTACGTTGTCTCATGTTCAATTCTTTTTGTGTGAACAAGTATTTTAGACTTTTATGGTCTGTGTAAATTTGAGTCTTTTCACCATACAGGTAGTGTCGCAAAATTTTTAACACGAACACCACCGCCACCAACTCCAAATCATGTGTAGGATAGTTTTTCTCATAATCCTTTAATTGGCGTGACGCATACGCAACAACCTTACCATGTTGCATCAATACACAACCCAGCCCCTTTTTGGATCTATCACTATAAATCACGTATCCCGCAGAGCTTTCTGGAACCGTGAGCACTGGGGCAGACACTAGTCTTTGTTTTAGTTCCCGAAAGCTGGCCTCACAAGTATCGTTTCATACGAAAGGTATGTTAAATAAAAGCCATTCCTTATTTAGTTAGGTTTCTCAAGACGACTGAATTCACGCCAATGGAAGAGCGTAATTATAGGTGCCATTTTTTGGCCAATTTGGGCGAAGTGTTCGTCCACTTTTCTATATTTGTATAATTAGTTTTTCTATTTTTGTAATTAGATTTGTTATTTAAACCATTGAGGAAAATAAATATCGAGTCTTCAGCAAATCTCAGCGAATCTCTCACCCTTTCTCCTTTTACTTCCGTTAATTTTTCCTTCGAAGAAACCTTCAGCCAATTTTTCGTCGACATTGTTCTCCGAATTGCCAGAGTCAACAAGTGGTATCAGAGCCTCGTTCAAGCGATCGGTAGTATACCATTACAGAAGAGCCAACCTATCATCAATCAAGTTGAATAGCTCAAGTGGTTAGAGTGTCGACCTAACAACACACAAGTCTCAGGTTCGGGTAGAAAAAAAATGCAAAGTGCGAAAATAAGCACATCGTGGGGTCCATCCCGAGCAGGCTCGCTCACTCCTCCATGCCGCCGCCAAGTGCCGGCATCTCCATNCTTTCGACTTAGTGCGTCAGTGACTACGTTTGCTTTTCCAGGGTGGTACTGGATATCTATGTTGNTGGGCGTCGAGTTGTTGTTGTTGAGCGAGAGTGATCAGGGAGACATCGACCGCCATCGTTCAGTACCCAATGTTGACAAGGTCCAACTACAACGAGTGGGCCTTGTTGATGCGCATCAACCTACAGGCGCAAGGGTTATGGCACGCTGACGAGCCAGAGGAAGGAGAAACAATCAAGTACCTCTTTCCACTAAGCGCACCGCACAATCGGCCTGGGAGGGAATCAAATCCCGTCTGGTCGGTGTACAGCGAGTGCGAGAATCGGAGATCTGCTTTAAGAACGGCGAATCTGTCGATGATTTTTCAATGCGGATCATGGGACTCATCGCAACTTGCTCGAGGTGAACGACATAACAGTGGAAGAGGTGACTGGAAGACTACGTAACGTCGAGCAGTGGAAGAAACAAGGTAAGAAGCCATGGAAGTCCCACGGGCGCACACGCGGGAAAGATGGGGATCAAAAGAAGGAGTCGACCAATGGCAGGCCGATCCAGTGCTCGAACTGTGGGAAGAGAGGACACCTGAGCAGGAATTGCTGGAGCAAGCTCAGGAACAAGGAGAAGGCCGAAAAGGCCCATGTGGCTCAATTCGAGGAGGACGAGCCAGCTCTCTTCATGGTGAGTGCATGCGTCCCCAATTTCGAGGCCCATGTGGCTCAATCCGAGGAGGACGAGCCAGCTCTCTTCATGGTAAGTGCATGCGTCCCCAATTTTGATTCCAAATTCACGGAGATGGAGGCAATCGATGACGATGTTGAACCCGAGAAAGAGCTCCAGCTGGGCGTAGCAAAGGTGGCACCAGCTGGGGAGCCAATTCAACTTGAGGAGGAGCGAGTGTTTGCTCAGATCGATAAGAGGGATGAGCAACACGAGCACCGACGATGGATCCTCGACATAGGGGCAATAAACCATATGACTGGGGCTAGATCTGCATTTTTCGAGCTCGACTCAGGGATCCGCGGGACGGTGAAATTTGGCGACGGCTCCGTCGTCGAGATCGAAGGGCGCGGCACCATCCTGTTCGTCAGCAAGGGAGGCACTTCATCCCGAGGCTCAAGGCTAACCTTGTGAGCTTGGGTCAACTCGATGAGACAGGTTGCTTCATTTCCATCAAGCGCGGACTACTCAAAATCTGTGATAATCAACAACGGCTGCTCACGCAGGCAAGGCGCACGACAAACCGTCTTTATATCCTGGAGTTAGAGATAGAGCAACCCGTCAGCCTCTCGGCCAAGATCGAATAGGTATCTTGGAGGTGGCACGCAAGGTACGGGCACTTAAACTTTCCTGCTCTAGAAAAGCTACAGAAGGAGGAGTTGGTGCACGGTTTGCCAGCAATTAAAGGCGTGAACAAGCTGTGCGACGGGTGCCTCATCGGCAAACAGAGACGCACACTCTTTCAGTCTCGAACATCCTACCGAGCCGATGAGCCGTTGGAGCTTGTACACGGCGATATCTACGGGTCCATCAAGCCGGCGACCCCAGGCGGTAAGAGTCTCTTCCTCCTGTTAGTCGATGACAAAAGCCGCTTCATGTGGCTGACCCTGCTGCAAGCGAAAAGTGAGGCGGCAGAGGCGGTTAAGCGCATTAAAGCGCGAGCGGAGGCCGAATGTGAGAAGAAGATGCGAGTACTGCGCACATACCGAGGCAGAGAATTCACCTCGGCAAGTTTCGGTAAGTACTGCGACGAGATCGGCATACAACGGCACCTAACGGCGCCCTACTCCCCCCAACAGAACGGAGTGGTGGAGCGCCAAAATCAGACCATCGTCGGGACAGCGAGGTCATTGTTGGTGACGATTGGGATGCCTGGGAGATTCTGGGGAGAGACAGTAATGACGGCCGTCTATCTCCTGAATCGGTCACCAACCCGAACCTCGACGGGAAGACGCCATATGAGGCCTGGTACAAAAAAAAACTAGCGGTACATCATTTCCGCGTGTTCGGCTGCGTCGCATACATGAAGGTAACACGCCCCCACCTCGCCAAGCTCGATCCCATGGGGCTGAAGGTCGTCTTCATCGGCTATGAACCCGGGAGCAAGGCGTACAAACTCTATGATCCTGTAGGGGGGCGAGATCACGTGTCTCGCGATGTCGTCTTCGACGAAAGCACCTTCTGGCAGTGGAATGACGTGATCGAGACAGACCATAATCCAAATCAATTCACGGTGGAGTACCTCGTCACCGAGCTGGAAGAAGGAGGAGCCCAGCATCAGGAGCCGTCACCGCCGCCAGCA
Organism: Cucurbita pepo subsp. pepo; assembly: GCF_002806865.2. Taxonomy (NCBI): domain Eukaryota; kingdom Viridiplantae; phylum Streptophyta; class Magnoliopsida; order Cucurbitales; family Cucurbitaceae; genus Cucurbita; species Cucurbita pepo. The sequence continues at coordinate 142,054 of NW_019646454.1, forward strand.
GGTGCACCCCTTGAACCAGTGGAATTCGCAACACCACGGACTGCGGATTCGACGCTGGATGCCGATCACGATGCTGATCTGGAGGCTAGGTACCGGAGGATGGACGACCTAGTGGGAGGAGGTGAACCACCTGGACTGGCAGCGCACGAGCTTGAAGAAGTGGCCGAACTACATGGCATCAGTGCAGATGAACCGAACACCTTCGCCGAAGTAGAAAAGAACCCGTGCTGGCTGAAGGCAATGCAGGAGGAGATGACATCCATCACCGAGAACCAGACGTGAAATCTGGAGGATATGCCGTCGGGACACCGAGCCATAGGGCTCAAATGGGTCTTCAAACTGNTCTGGGGAGAGACAGTAATGACGGCCGTCTATCTCCTGAATCGGTCACCAACCCGAACCTCGACGGGAAGACGCCATATGAGGCCTGGTACAAAAAAAAACTAGCGGTACATCATTTCCGCGTGTTCGGCTGCGTCGCATACATGAAGGTAACACGTCCCCATCTCGCCAAGCTCNCCGACAACCACCTGGCTTCCTTGACAAAGACAACCCTAATAAGGTATTGCGCCTGCATAAGGCACTCTACGGGCTTCGACAAGCCCCACGAGTTTGGAACGCGAANCCCCCACCTCGCCAAGCTCGATCCCATGGGGCTGAAGGTCGTCTTCATCGGCTATGAACCCGGGAGCAAGGCGTACAAACTCTATGATCCTGTAGGGGGGCGAGATCACGTGTCTCGCGATGTCGTCTTCGACGAAAGCACCTTCTGGCAGTGGAATGACGTGATCGAGACAGACCATAATCCAAATCAATTCACGGTGGAGTACCTCGTCACCGAGCTGGAAGAAGGAGGAGCCCAGCATCAGGAGCCGTCACCGCCGCCAGCAGGTGCACCCCTTGAACCAGTGGAATTCGCAACACCACGGACTGCGGATTCGACGCTGGATGCCGATCACGATGCTGATCTGGAGGCTAGGTACCGGAGGATGGACGACCTAGTGGGAGGAGGTGAACCACCTGGACTGGCAGCGCACGAGCTTGAAGAAGTGGCCGAACTACATGGCATCAGTGCAGATGAACCGAACACCTTCGCCGAAGTAGAAAAGAACCCGTGCTGGCTGAAGGCAATGCAGGAGGAGATGACATCCATCACCGAGAACCAGACGTGAAATCTGGAGGATATGCCGTCGGGACACCGAGCCATAGGGCTCAAATGGGTCTTCAAACTGAAGCGCAACGAAAAAGGAGAAGTTGTGAAGCACAAGGCCCTTCTGGTGGCGAAGGGCTACGTCCAGAAGCAAGGAGTGGACTTCGAAGAGGTATTTGCGCCAGTGGCAAGGTTAGAATCCGTTCGTTTCTTGCTGGCAATTGCGACACATTACTCTTGGGAGGTTCACCATATGGACGTAAAGTCTGCTTTCCTTAACGGAGAGCTAAAGGAGACCGTCTATGTCCGACAACCACCTGGCTTCCTTGACAAAGACAACCCTAATAAGGTATTGCGCCTGCATAAGGCACTCTACGGGCTTCGACAAGCCCCACGAGTTTGGAACGCGAAGCTCGACAGTACCCTACTGTCACTGAAATTCAAACGTTGTGCCTCTGATCATGGCATGTTTACGCACGGCCATGGCAAGAAGCGACTGATCGTGGGAGTGTACGTCGACGACCTCATAATCACTGGAGGCGACGTGGAAGTCCTCGGAAGGTTCAAGAAGNAACTCTATGATCCTGTAGGGGGGCGAGATCACGTGTCTCGCGATGTCGTCTTCGACGAAAGCACCTTCTGGCAGTGGAATGACGTGATCGAGACAGACCATAATCCAAATCAATTCACGGTGGAGTACCTCGTCACCGAGCAGGAATGATCTACTTTCTCTCAGGCGGCGCGATCTGCTGGCAATCAACAAAACAGAAGGTGGTTGCTTTGTCTTCCTGCGAAGCAGAATACATCGCCGCTTCGATGGCAGCAACACAAGGGATCTGGCTTGCACGACTAATGGAAGAACTCATCGGGAGAGAAAGCGATCCACCAATGCTATACGTAGACAACAAAGCTACGATCTCCCTGATAAAAAATCCAGTTTTGCACGACCGGAGCAAGCACATAGAAATCAGATTCCACTACATTCGAGAATGTGCAGATCAAGGGCTCATCAAGATTGATTTCATCCGAACAGAGGAACAACTTGGAGACATTTTCACCAAGTCCTTGGCGCGGGTGAAATTTGTAGAACTACGCTCAAAGATCGGAGTTCAAATAATAAGGTACAGCTTTTAGGAGGAGATTGTTAAATAAAAGTCATTCCTTATTTAGTTAGGTTTCTCAAGACATCTGAATTTCCCATTGGAAGAGCGTAATTCTAGGTGACATTTTTTGGCCAATTTGAGCGAAGTCTTCGTCCACTTTTCTATTTTTGTATAATTAGTTTTTCTATTTTTGTAATTAGATTTGTTATTTAAACCATTCAACTGAAGGAAAATAAATTTCGAGTCTTCAGCAAATCTCAGCGAATCTCTCACCCTCTCTCCTTTTACTTCCGCTAATTTTTCCTTCGAAGAAACCTTCAGCCAATTTTTCGTCGACATTGTCCTCCGAATTGCCAGAGTCAACAAGGTATGCCTTTTTTTGTCAATTGGGTGAGAGGCGAGGCTACTCTAGCAAAGTCTTGGACAAACCTTCGATAGTAACCCACAAATCCCAAGAAACTTCGTATCTCAGTGACCGTAGTTGAGCGCTTCCATTTCGTGACGGCTTCTATCTTGGTAGGATCTACTCAGATTCCATCTTTAGACACTACGTGTCCCAAGAACGAAACCTGTCATAGCCAAAATTTGCATTTGGAGAAATTGGCATACAACTTATTCTCTCTTAAGATAGTTAGGGCTTTACGGAGGTGCTCTTGGTGTTCTAGGTCCGTTTTTGAGTATATCAGGATGTCTTCTATGAATACGATCACAAACGAGTCTAAGCACTCCTTAAATACTCGGTTCATTAATTCCATGAACACCGCTGGGGCGTTGGTAAGGCCAAATGACATTACCACAAACTCATAGTGGCCATATCTGGTTCGAAAGGATGTTTTCGGTATATCTTCATTTTTAATCTCAATTTGATGGTATCCTGATCGAAGGTCTATTTTGGAAAACCCTGTTGCCTCTCGAAGTTGGTCAAATAGGTCCTCGATGCAGGGTAATGGGTATTTGTTCTTTACCATCCTCTTGTTTAATTATCTATAGTCAATGCATAGACGCATAGAGCCATCTTTCTTTTTGACAAACAACATTGGCGCACCCCAAGGGGATACGCTAGGTCAAATGAAGCCTTTATCTAATAGGTCTTCTAGTTGTGATTTAAGTTCTTTTAGTTCTGCTGGGGCCATGCGGTATGGGGCTTTAGAGATGGGTACCGCTCGCGATGGAGGGATTCCCGGGAGGTCCTCCAGGAAGACATCTGTGAATTCGTTTACTATGGGTACCGTATCTATTGGTTTCTCCCTTTTCTCCTTTCCTTTTGTGTTTACTGCATTGGTTAGAATCACCCACCCCCTTATTGTACCAGGTGTTTGTTAGATAAAACCTATGGTTTTATTCACACGTTTCCTTAAATTTCGTTAGTTGTTTTTTGACTTTTGAATATCTGAATTAACGCTCCCCGTTCAATGGAAGAACGTATTTTTTGCTGGCCACTTTGGCCAACTTTGGGGGCAAGCTTTGTGCCACTACGGCTAAATTTAGGATAGGCTTGTTATTTAAATAAGTGAAACTGAATCAAATAACGACAATTGGGTCTTCAGCAAATATTTCTCTCTTTTTCTTTTCGGTTATTTTTTCCTTCGAAGAAGTTTTCCTTCGGCTAGTTTTTACTCCGTCGACGTTTTCCTCTCAATTGCCAAAAGCCAACAGCGTCTCGCTTTCATCATCGATATTATTTTTGGGGTGGTACCTGTGAAGGTTCCTTTAAACTTAAAGGTAAGTCCGTTTGGAGGTGTGAATACCACTTCTTTCTTATGGTAGTCTATGCTAGCAAAGTTTTCAGCTAGTCAGTCCATTCCTAGTATGACGTCAAAATCCATCATATTTACTACTTTTAGGTCTACGTGGATGGTTCGTCCAGCTATGACCACTTGTCCGTCTTTTACTCTATTTTTCGTGACTAGGTCTACTCCTGCTGGGGTATCGACCGACAATACATGCATTAAGGGTTCTACTACGAACCCTACTTGTCTAACAAATGGTAAAGAAACAAACGAATGGGTAGAACCCGAATCAAACAACGTGAATGCAAAGTGTCCTAGTATAGAAAGCGTACCTTTCACCATGGTGCCAAACGTTCTCGCCTCTTTACTGGTCGTTGTATATGCCCTGGTCTGTGGGCGGATTTGTATGGTGGGTTCTCGAATGACCGGACCTCTAAGGGGTTCCCTTGGGTTTCCCGTGCCCCTTGCAAGGCAAGCTCTGGCCACGTGACCTGCACGACCGCAATTATAACTCACACCGGAGCTTACCAAACATCTGTCACCATGTTGTTTTCCATAGTCGCGGCACAGGGGTTTTTTCGGTACTAGGTATCGGGCTACTGGTGATGGAGCAGGTGGCCTGTTCTGATGTCGAGGTCTCTATAGTGGCAGTTGAAATTCCGTGGGTCTGACCTCGATAGGGCGTTTCTTTCCTATGACAACCGTTGGCTCTGAGTTTTTCTCCTTCGGAGGTTCCTCTAGGGTCTTGGCCGTCCTCAGGGCCTCTTTGTAAGTTTTCGGGTTAAAAGCCTCCAACATGCGGCGGGCCTTCGGGTTCAACCCCAACACAAATTTCTCCGTCTGTTTCTCTTTAGTGTCTGCTAGTGACGGTACGAACCTTCTTAATCTCATGAATTCCTGATCATACTGATCCACCGTGTGTTCTCCTTCGGTTAAGTGGTTAAATTCTTGGTTTTTCTTTATATGGGTTTCCTTTGGATAGTAATACTTAAGGAAGACTTCCTTAAAGGTTTCCCATGTTGTGATCCTCTCTCCCGGGTTGATACTCTGTTTATTACCCACCCACCACTCCTGTGGGACCAAGGCGTACAGACTCTATGATCCTACGAACCCGTCTGGTGGCAAAGGGCTACGTTCAGAAGCAAGGAGTGGATTTCGAGGAGGTATTCGCGCCGGTGGCAAGGCTGAAATATGTCTGCCTATTGCTGGCAGTCGCGGCATATCATTCTTGAGAAGTCCACCACATGGACGTGAAATCTGCTTGCACATCATTCCTGGGAAGTCCACCACATGGACGTGAAATCTGTGTTCCTGAATGGAGAGTTAAAGGAGACCGTTTATGTTTGACAACTACCGGGCTTCTTGGACAACGACAACCCTGACAAGGTATTGTGCCTGCACAAGGCACTCTATGGGGGCTTCGGCAAGTACCACGAGCATAGAACGCGAAGCTCGATAGTACCCTACTGTGCCTCTAAGCATGGCATGTACATGCACGGCCACGACAAACAGCGACTAATCGTGGGAGTGTACGTAGACGACCTCATAATCACTGGAGGCGACATGGAAGTCCTCGAAAGATTCAAGTGGGAGATGTCAAAGAACTTCAAGATGAGCGATCTCGGTGTGCTCAGCTACTACCTCAGCATCGAAGTGCAACAGAGTACTACCGGCATCACCATCTGCTAAAGTGCATACGCAAAGAAGTTGCTGGACACAACTAGGCTTGCAGACAGTAACCCTACAAGGACGCCAATGGAGGCCCAGCTCGAGCTAAGGAAGGCCAGCACTACGACGACAATCAACACCACCAATTACCGCAGCATTGTGGGGAGCTTGCGCTATCTGGTAAACACACGCCCTGACCTTGCTTACTCAGTTGAATACGTGAGTAGATTCATGGAAGCACCTAGGGAGGAGCATCTTGTGGTTGGAACCAAAGGTTGGGGTGTGAGATACTGCGCAGGGAGAGGAAAGGAGAAGCTTGAGTTGGTCGGCTACAGTGATAGTGACATGGCGGGTGAGGTTGATGATCGTAAGAGCACCAGCGGGATGATTTACTTCCTCTCAGGCGGCGTGATCTGCTGGCAATTAACAAAATAAAAGGTAGTTGCTTTGTCTTCCTGCGAAGCAGAATACATCACCACTTCGACGGCGGCAATGCAGGGGGTGTGGCTTGTGCAACTGATGGAAGAACTCATCGGAAGAGAAAGCGATCCACCAATACTATACGTGGACAACAAAGCTACGATCTCCCTTATCAAAAATCCAGTTTTGCACAACTAGAGCACGCACATAGAAATCAGATTCCACTACATCCGAGAATGTGCAGATCGATGGCTCATCTAGATTGATTTCATCCGAACAGAGGAACATCTTGGAGACATTTTCACCAAGTCCCTGGCGCGGGTAAAATTTGAAGAACTACGCTCAAAGATCAGAGTTCAAATAATAAGATAGATATACCACAACTTTTAGGATGAGATTGTTAGATAAAAGCTATGGTTTTATTCACACGTTTCCTTAAATTTCGTTAGTTGTTTTTTGACTTTTGAATATCTGAATTAACGCTCCCCGTTAATGGAAGAGCGTATTTTTTGCTGGCCATTTTGGCCAACTTTGGGAGCAAGGTTTGTGCCACTACGGCTAAATTTAGGATAGGTTTGTTATTTAAATAAGTGAAATTGAATCAAATAACGACAATCGGGTCTTCAACAAATATTTCTCTCTTTTTCTTTTCCGTTTCTTCAAAGAAGTTTTCCTTTGGCCGGTTTTTACTCCGTTGACGTTTTCCTCTCAATGGCCAGAAGTCAACAGCGTCTCGCTTTCATCATCGATATTATTTTTGGGGTGGTACCTGTGAAGGTTCCTTTAAACTTAAAGGTAAGTCTGTTTGGAGGTGTGAATACCACTTCTTTCTTATGGCAATCTATGCTAGCAAAGTTTTCGGCTAGCCAATCCATTCCTAGTATGACGTCAAAATCCGTTATATCTACTATTTTTTAGGTCTACGTGGATGGTTCGTCCAGCTATTACCACTTGTTCGTCTTTTACTCTATTTTTCGTGACTAGGTCTACCCCTGCTGGGGTACCAACCGACAATACATGCATTAAGGGTTCTACTACGAACCCTGCTTGTCTAACAAATGGTAAAGAAACAAACGAATTGGTAGAACCCGAATCAAACAATGTCAATGCAAAGTGTCCTAGTATAGAAAGCGTACCTGTTGTTGACTCTGACAATTGACTCTGGCAATTTGGAGGAAAACGTCGACGAAAAACTGGCCGAAGAAGGTTTCTTCGAAAGAAAAAATGGTTGAAGTAAAAGGAGAGAGGGAGAGATTTGCTGAAGACTCGATCTTTTATTTCTCTTCAGTTGAATTCTTTAAATAACAAACCTAATTACAAAATAGAAAAGCTAATTACAAAAATAGAAAAGTGGGCGAAGACTTCGCCTAAAGTTGGCCAAAAATGGCAGCTAGAATTATGCTCTTCCATTGGCGTGAATTCAGATTTTTTGAGACGTCAAAACAACCTAACTGAACATAGCTTTTATTTAACAATCTCCTCCTAAAAGCTGTGCTATATCTACCTTATTATTTGAACTCCGATCTTTGAGCGTAGTTCTTCAAATTTTACCTGCGCCAGGGACTTGGTGAGACCTCGATCTGCACATTCTCGAATGTAGTAGAATCAGATTTCTATGTGCTTGCTCCGATCGTGCAAAACTAGATTTTTAATCAGGGAGATCGTAGCTTTGTTGTCTACGTATAGCATTGGTGGATCGCTTTCTCTCCCGATGAGTTCTTCCATTAGTCGTGCAAGCCAGACCCCTTGTGTTGCTGCCATCGAAGCGGCGATGTATTCTGCTTCGCAGGAAGACAAAGCAACTACCTTCTGTTTTGTTGATTGCCAGCAGATCGAGCCGCTTGAGAGGAAGTAGATCATTCCGCTGGTGCTCTTACGATCATCAACGTCACCGACCATCTCACTATCACTGTAGCCGACCAGCTTGAGTTTCTTCTTTCCTCTCCCTGCGCAGTATCTTACACCCCAGCCTATGGTTCCGGCTACATAGCGCAGGATGCGCTTGACAGCCACTAGATGCTCCTCCCTAGGTGCTTCCATAAACCTGCTCACATATCCAACAGAATAAGCAAGATCAAGACGAGTGTTTACCAGATAGCACAGACTCCTGACAATGTTGCAGTAATTGGTGGAGTTGACTGTCGTCGTAGTGCCGGCCTTCCTTAGTTGGAGTCGGGCCTCCATTGGCGTCCTTGTAGGATTACTGTCCACAAGCCCAGTTGTGTCCAACAGCTTCTTCGCGTATGCACTTTGGCAGATGGAGATGCCGGTACAATTCTGTTGCACTTCGATGCCAAGGTAGTAGCTGAGCACGTCGAGATCGCTCATCTCGAAGTTCTTTGACATCTCCTTCTTGAATCTTCCGAGGACTTCCATGTTGCCTCCAGTGATTATGAGGTCGTCGACGTACACTCCCACGATCAGTCGCTGCTTGCCATGGTCGTGCGTGTACATGCCATGCTCAAAGGCATAGTGCTTGAATTTCAGTGACAGTAGGGTACTGTCGAGCTTCACGTTCCAGGCTCGTGGGGCTTGTCGAAGCCCGTAGAGTGCCTTGTGCAGGCGCAGTACCTTACTGGGGTTGTCGTTGTCCGGGAAGCCAGGTGGTTGTCGGACGTAGACGGTCTCCTTCTGCTCTCCGTTAAGGAAAGCAAACTTCACGTCCATATGGCGAACCTCCCAAGAGTAATGTACCACAATTGCCAGCAAAAGACGGACGAATTCTAACCTTGCCACTGGCACAAATACCTCTTCGAAGTCCACTCCTTGCTTCTGGACGTAGCCCTTTGCCACCAGATGGGCCTTGTGCTTCACAACTTCTCCTTTTTCGTTGCCTTTCAGTTTGAAGACCCATTTGAGCCCTATGGCTCGATGTCCCGGCGGCATATCCTCCAGACTCCATGTCTGGTTCTCGGTGATGGATGTCATCTCCTCCTGCATTGCCTTTAGCCAGCACGGGTTCCTTTCTGCTTCGGTGAAGGTGTTTGGTTCATCTGCACTGATGGCATGCAGTTCGGCCACTTCTTCGAGCTCGCTCGCTGCCAGTCCAAGTGGTTCACCTCCTCCCACTAGGTCGTCCATCCTCCGGTACTTGGCCTCGAGATCGGCATCATGACCGGCATCCAGCGTCGAATCTGCAGTCCGTGGTGTTGCGAATTCCACTGGTTCAAGGGGTGCACCTGCTGGCGGCGGTGACGGCTCCTGATGCTGGGCTCCTCCTTCTTCCAGCTCGGGGACGAGGTACTCCACCGTGAATTTATTTGGATTATGGTCTGCCTCAATCACGTCACTCCACTGCCAGAAGGTGCTTCCGTCGAAGACGACGTCGCGAGACACGTGAGCTCGCCCCCCTACAGGATCATAGAGTCTGTACGCCTTGCTCTCGAGTCCATAGCCGATGAATACGACCTTTAGCCCTTTGGGAGGTGGGGACGTGTTCTTCATGTATGCGACGCAGCCGAACACGCGGAAATGATGTACCGCTGGCTTTTTGTTGTACCAGGCCTCCCCCAGAATCTCCCAGTTATCCCGACCGTCACCAGCAATAACCTCGCTGTCCCGACGATGGTCTAATTTTGGCGCTCCACCACTCCGTTCTGTTGGGGGGAGTAGGGCGCTGTTAGGTGTCGTTGAATGCCGAACTCGTCGCAGTACTTACCAAAACTTGTCGGTCTGTGCGCAGCACTCGCATCTTCTTTTCATATTTGGCCTCCGCTCGCGCTTTAATGCGCTTAACCGGCAAACCGTGCACCATCTCCTCCATCTGTAGCTTTTCTAGAGCAGAAAAGTTTAAGTGCCCGTACCGTGCCACCTCCAAGATACCTCTTCGGTCTTGCAGTCGTCTACTCCAGGATGTAAAGACGGTTTATCGTGCAGCCGTCATCGATCATTGCAGATTTTGAGTAGCCCGCGCTCGATGGAAATGAAGCAGCCTACCTCATCGAGTTGACCCAGGCTCATAAGTTTAGCCTTGAGCCTCGGGATGAAGTAGACGTCCGTCGGTCAGCTTGCGGTGCTCGCCTCCCTTCCTGGCGAATAGAATTGTGCCACGCCCTTCGATCTCGACGACGGAGCCGTCGCTGAATTTTACCGTCCGCAGCTGCTCGATGTTGGATTCCCGCACTCGCTGTACACCGATTCAACGAGATTTGATTCCCTCCGATCCTTGGGGCACAAACCGTAAATATGGCGGCGAACGCCAGCCCGATCCTCCCCGGTACTTGATCCTTTCTCCTTTCTTTGGCTCGACAGCATGCCATAACCCTTGCGCCTGTAGGTTGACACGCATCAACAAGGCCCACTTGTTGTAGTTGGACCTTGTCAGCATCGGGTAACTGAACGATGGCGGTCGTCGTCTCCCTGATCACTCGCTCAATGACAACTCGACGCCCGTCATCACGATGTTGACCTCTTTGTGGCAATGATGGGATGCCGGCACACGACGACGGCGTGGAGGAGTGAGTGAGCCTGCACGGGATGGACCCCACGATGTGTGTGTTTTAACGCTTTGCATTTTCTTCTACTCGAACCAGAGATGTAACGATTCAGATTTTCCTTTTTTTTTTTTTTTGCCTTATTTGGTTAAGATTTTATTTTTATTTCTGTAAATGACATGATATTATGCCAGCATTTATTCTCGCCGGAAAAGGGTGCGATTTCTAACAAGGAAATTACTACCTTAATGGAAAAGTCATAAAGACCTTTTATATTCACATGTTCAACTCTCCTCCTTCCTTGGAAACGACTTTGACTCTCCAAACGTTTCGAGTTCTCGAGGGTGTCTGAGAGTACAGGAAAATCGAGAGGGTTAGCCAGGAAAAACGTGTGGGGTGGTTCGCTGGGTTTTCTTTGGTGAGTGGTCGGAGGGAGAATCGACCGAGGCTATCGGTGTTGAATACCGTTGCACGTCGGTCGAAATAGGCGAGGGGTGTCGTCGCATCGTCGGAATCGGGGTTGTGATGTCGTCGTTGGTGGCGCAGCAATGATTAGGGTTTTTGCGAGATTTTGGGTAAGGAAGACGAAGGAAAACAGGTCGGGTTCACGTTCGGCCTCTAGACCAGCCCACGGAACGAACGCGGGCCCTGTGCGTTTCGGCCCAACGCAGACGTGCGCTGCAGCCTTGGTCTCGGCTCCGCACGCATGCTCTCGGCTCGGCTTGACGTGTACGGCAGCTCGGCTCCGTCAAAACCCGCGGCTCGGCTTGGCGGCTTAATTGGTCGGCTCGGTAGCTCGGCTTGGTGAATCAGTATCACTCTAATATATCAATTCTAAGGATTTTGGCCCTTCCGAAGCCGTTTCTACCCTCAGTTTTATCATTCGAGGTCAGTATGGTCCCTAAACGTTAAAGACAGATTAGGTCGGGGGTTTATTTTGATAAATAGCATGAGATTTAGCTAGGGTACCTTATGAAAGGTTCTAAATTCTTATGTGGTTATCATAGGGCGTATTTAACCTCTGGGACTAGCTCGTTGAGAGTGACTTCAACCAAGACCATCGAGGTAAGTGATCTTACTGTTGGAGTTAGCTTACTACGTGTTGTATGATGGTGCGTGCCCTGTGGCCCCTGCATGCACCATATTTATGTGATATGATTATGTGATGTATAGATTGTGTTGACTATCGATTGTGTATGTTATGTGATGTATGAATTATGTTGACGGTTGACTGTTTATGTTATGTGAAGTCATGAATGAGATGTTAGTATTATATGCCATGAATATGTTGATCGATGCCATAGATACACGTAGAATTATCGAGTCATGTCATGAGATGTTTATGCAACTTGAATGTTTATGTAATATGCTATGTAATGTAAGCCATGGGAGATGCCATGTGATGTAAGAAACACAAATGCGATGTTAGCACTGCTTATGTAATGCCATGTTAGATACGTTAAGGGACCTCATGCATATATGTATGTGACGTGCATCGGGATTCTTCCCCTTTATTTTACGAAAGAATGAAATACGATATTTATGTTCGCCATGATATCATGCGAGCCCTTTTCTGTTCTATGGTGTCCGGCGACGTGTAACACGTTGTGCCCGACCAAGTCAGGCCCAGGGGGTATGTTTATGAGACCGCCTGGTGGGTCCATGTACACGTACATCGGCCATGTGTGAAGGAGTACCACACATCCAACCCTACCCGGAATAGAAAAGCGCCCAAGGCTATGAAAAGTTTATGAAAAGTTAGGTCCCGCTCATATGCTGCATGTGTTTGCATTCCTAACCCCAACAGTGGGGTGACTTACTGAGTATTTCATAAAATACTCAAGCCACGTGCTACCTACATTTTTTCAGGTAATGGCAAGGTGCCAATGTACGGTTGACGGCGTAGCTGAGGCCACCATGTTAGTTGGAGACGTGATATTTTTAGGAGTTTACTTTTATTAGACTGTTTTAAGTTATAGCATTAAGTATTGTTTTAGTTGGATTTATTTTGAATTCTGTATTAAAGGTTTATTTTCGGAGTTTAGGTTTTGTTTTGGATTCATGAACATTTATGAAAGACTCTTTCAAGGTTATTTATGATGAGCTTCCGCTTAATGAGATAAGTATGCATGGGTGACGTCACTAATTAGGTTAAAGAAAATTAGGGGCGTTACAAGAGACCTGTGTGTTGCTAGGTCGACGCTCTAACCACTTGAGCTATTCAACTTGACTATTGATAAGATTGGCTCTTCTGTAATGATATCCCACCGATCACTTCAACCAGGCTCTGATACCACTTGTTGTTTTTCGACAATCAGAGGGAAATCTATGAGAGGAAATTGTTTGACGGGAAAAGAGAGGAAAGTCGTTGGAAGAAAATAAAACGCGTAAAAATAGCAGAGAGAGAATTGCAATTTGATTTGCTAAAAAATGAGGTGATTTTTTCTTGTCAACAGATTCACCTATTTAAACAATTAACTATACAATAGTGGCCAACTAAATTTGTGCCATTTATTTTGAAATGGCCGGCTACAAAATTGGTAATCCATTCGACGTGTCTGTCAAAGGGTCAAAGGAAAATATTTAATCAAACTCATTAAAACGTGTAAACCTAAATAAGGAAACCAACAGGCTTTTATCTAACACCTATCACCACGGTGCCAGACATTCCCGTCTCTTTACTGGTCGTTGCATATGCCCTGGTCTGTGGGCCGGTTTGTATGGTGGGTTCTCGAATGACTGGACCTCTGAGGGGTTCCCTTGGGTTTCTCGTGCCCCTTGCAGGGCAAGCTCTGGCCACGTGACCTGCACGACCGCAACTATAACTCACACTAGAGCCTACCAAACATCTGCCACCATGTTGTTTTCAACAGTCGCGGCACAGGGGTTTTTTCAGTACTAGGTATCGGGCTACTGGGGATGGAGCAGGTGGCCTGTTCTGATGTCGAGGTCTCTGGAGTGGCGGTTGAAATTCCGTGGGTTTGACCTCGATAGGGTGTTTCTTTCCTATGACAACCGTTGGCTCCGGGTTTTTCTCCTCAGGAGGTTCCTCTAGGGCCTTGGCCGTTCTCAGGGCCTCTTCGTAAGTTTTCGGGTTCAACCCCAACACAAATTTCTCCGTCTGTTTCTCTTCAGTGTCTGCTAGTGACGGTGCGAACCTTCTTAATCTCATGAATTTCTGATCATACTGATCCCCGTGCGTTCTCCTTTGGTTAAATGGTTAAATTCTTGTTGTTTCTTTATACGGGTTTCCTTTGGATAGTAATACTTCAGGAAAGCTTCCTTAAAGATTTCTCACGTTGTGATCCCCTCTCCCGAGTTGATACTCTGTTTATTATCCGCCCACCACACTTTTGCGTCTTTTTGCAGTACATATGCCGCACACGCTACTTTATGTTCATCAGGGCATCTCATTGATTCAAAGGTCGTTTCCATGTTTGCGATCCACATCTGAGCTGCTGGGATCTTCCTTTGAACGGACAAATGGATGGGGGTTATACCACCTGAAGTCTTTTAACCAACTCGTCCCCCTGTCCGGTTGTGGGCTTTTGGCCAGTTGTGTGGCTATCGCATCAACCGGTTGCGTGGTCGTCGCGTTGGCTGGTTGCGTGGCCATTGCTGCGACTTGTTGCGTAGCTAATAACGTGGCCTGTTGTGTGGCCAGCATTGTTTGGAGTGACTGCAACATCAATCTTGTGGGTAGGATCTAACCCGGCCTGTTGTGCAGCTTGAGGGGACGTTGCGTTTTCTGGAGGGGGTGCAGCTTGTGGGGGAGGTGCGTATTTAGGTGGGGGTACAGCTTGTGGGGGAGGTTCGTATTCAGGAGGGGGTACAACTTGTGGGGAAGGTTCATATTTAGGAAGTGGTTCAAATGCATAGGGTCCAGTAGTCGACCCTTCTTGGGAAGAGCTTCTTTCGGCTTCTCTTATTCCCCATCTCCTAATGGGAGGTCGTTCTCTCACTCTCCTACCTCTTCTACGCCCTCTATGCGGCATGGTTCTAGAAACCAAGAAAATGATTGTTTATGATTTACTTATAACATTCCTTACATTCTACTATATAATTCAGGGAAAAGAAAACATAAATGTCGTAACGTAAAGACATGCATTGACACATGATCACATCACAACATAAAATCATACAATATCATGACATTCATTATTTAAAGCCAACCACATTAAATATATCACAAAGATATCCTTCCTTCCCTCATCCTATGCAAGGTGTACCTGACGACGGAGCATCGGTAACTGGACCGTGGAACATGTCAAGCCTACTTCGTAGGCTAGTCTACAAGATCTATAACCTGGGGCTTTGATACCAACTATAAAGACCCTAAATTTTACCTATTTAATCTAAGGTCATTACTATACCTTGAAATGCCTAATTTACATTAAATGGGCTCTTATCATAAATGCGACTTACGCTTGCCTTTTATTACCTCATGAATAACGAATACAAGGGAAAGAAAGGAAAAAGAACAACATTGAAACAACTGTCTTATACTACCCTATGATTTATTATGCGATTACAATTCAACCTATACTAACCTATACTAATGATGCAAACGGGAATTCAACCTAAACTAACCTATACTTTGAATGCAAACGAAATTCAACCTATACTAACATATACTACGAAATAGAAAACAACTATCCCACGGTCTCGGGATGTGCGATGCCACCGTTGATCTCACATGGGTGCCTTGCCTTTATCTGAAAAATATAGTAGCATGAGACTTGAGTATTTCTAGAATACTTAGTAAGTGACCCTCCTATCGAGGTTATGCAACAATCACATGCAATGAGATGATGGGACCTATCACCTATCTATCTTTTTTAATCTGTCTTGTCTTGCAACAATCACATGCAATGAGATGATGGGACCTATCTATCTTTTAAACGCCCCAGATCAACCGCTAGCAGATATTGTCATCTTTGGGCTTTCCCTTTCGGGCTTCCCTCAAGGCTTTAAAACGCGTCTGCTAGGGGAAGGTTTCTACACCCTTATAAATGGTGATTTGTTCTCCTCCCCAACCAATGTGGGACATCACAATTCAGCCCCCTTCGGGCTTAGCGTCCTCGCTGGCACTTTTTCCTTCCTCCAATCGATGTGGGACCGCCCCAAATCCACCCCCCTTTGGGGCCCAGCATCCTTACTGGCACACCGCCTCGTGTCTACCCCCCCTTCAGGGAACAGCGAGAAGGCTAGCACATCGTCCAGTGTCTGGTTCTGATACCATTTGTAACGCCCCAAATCCACCGCTAGTAGATATTCTCCTCTTTGGGCTCTCTTTCGGACTTCCCCTCAATGCTTTAAAATGCATCTGCTAGGGGAAGGTTTCCACACCCGATTTGTTCTCCTCCCCAACCAATGTGGGACATCACAGAAATTAACTCAACTCATTCAACGGTAAAATTTTTGGGTAGAGTTGAGTTGATTTAAGTTTTTTAGACATCGATTTATTTACTCTCAAACATTTCTTTAAGATTTGCAACTTAATTTACATATATTTATATATAAAGTACTTAGATAAGTTGTTGGAGAATGAATAACAAAAAAAAATAATAATAATAAAATAATAATAATAAAATTAAAATTAAAATTAAAATTAAAATTAAAATTAAAATTAAAATTAATAATAAATTTGAGTTGATTGGATCCAATCTAGTTTTTAGAAGAATTCATGAACCAACTCAATGTATAAAATTTTTCATTTATTTAAATACAATCCAACGTAACCTAAATAAGTTCATAATCCAACCCAATCTATACAGATTCAGTTGATTCAATAGATTTTTTTTTTTTTTTTTAACACACCTTGCCTCCACCTCTTCCTCTTTACCACCAACTTTTGTTTGAACACAAAGAAGTTTGACCTAGTCCACAAATTCATCTAGCAACTACCACATATGATAGTGGCACATTTTCTCATGTTATCTACTTATGTAGTTCTTTGTCCCCTCTCAAGGTGGGTTTATTTTACACATAGTAGTAGTTCCTCATGTTATCTATTTATGTAGTTGTTCGTTCCCACTTAAAGTGAGTTTATTCTACATACAGTAGTAGTCCCTCCTTTTATCTACTTATGTAGTTCCTCATCTCCTTTTAAGGCGAGTTGTATTCTACACAGAGAAGTAATTCCTCCTCTTATCTGCTTATGTAGTTCCTCATCCCCTCTTAAGGTGGGTTATATTATGACAATATTTGCTAAAACCACCCCACCTAAATGGTGTAAAAGTTCTCTATCTATAATCATTTAGAAAATCAAATAAATTACCAAGGATATGGAAAGAACAATAAATGAAAGAGCAATAAATGGATACAAGATACTTGTCTATAATAAAAGGGCAAATATGATACCTATGTTAAGTCTAATGGATGCCTATAATAAAAGATCAAATATGATATATATGGTAAACTAGAATTCATTACTAAATGTCCTTAACACCCCCATCGCAAGCTTAGGGTCAGATTTGAACAAACATGAAGCTTGGATCTGAAAAATTGAAAGAGAGGTCGAAAAATACTTTTTGTGAATATGTCGGCTTCCTCGTTCGTAGGAGACGTCTGGTTGGGCGGCATAGTATTTTCTTAGCTATCGAAAACTAGAGAGGGATCGTCGGGCAGCGACAATGCTGCCTTGGCTTCGACGAGAATATGTCTAACCCACAAAGTAGGAGGGGGAAACCCATAAGAAGAAGGAGAATAGGGAGAGGGCCATTTGAAGGGCCTTGGCCAAGCCGCAAATAGAACTAAAAGACAATATAGAATGGAAAAACCCCATAAGAATTCCATGGGGTGTGGGAGACGCAAGGTTGAGGCTTCAGAATTAGGGCAATAGCTCTATTTTGAGAAAAGGGCAAGAGACAGAGAGAGAGGGTTCGATGGTGGCTATGAAGAAGAGAGGAAGAAGATGGCATAAACTAAGAATGCAGACTCTGGGTGTATTTTAGAGGAAGAAAGAAAGAGAGGGACAGAAACGGATTGAGGCCTGCGTCTTGTGGACTGGTTTGCTATCGAGCAAATGAGCCCGAGTAAGAATATCTCGAGCATATTTTAACTGACTAATAAAGAGACCATGAGGAGTGGGTGAAGAGCCACAATGATAGATTTAGAGACATCAATTTTGTTCACAGCACCACCATTGCCAGGAGTGGAGGCCGGTGACGGAGCAGTAGTCGAAGCTCGTGGAGAAATAGTCGGCGCCATAGCAAGTGGTGAAGTTCCAATAGACGAAGAAGGAGGCACGCCCCTTGGAGCAAGGGACAAAGACGGTGTTGAAGCCGGAAGAGTTGCCACAGTAGGCAAAGGAGGCGATTTATCGAGGATGCTGCAGCTACTTGGTTGACGAAGAGGCCAGTACAATGCCCAGATTTCGAAGGTAAATATCTGCAGAATGTCGAAGGACTTATTGAGATTCCATATATTTTCGATGAGAACACTGATGAGGATCCTGAGATTAGAATTTCTATGAAGGATGAAGGGCTAATTCGGAAGAAAATGAGAGAGACTATCTTGGCTAAGGGAAAACCAATTGTGTTGGAGAAGGTGAGGTTGTATGTACAAATTATGGCGAAGGGTGATTTGGAGGCCAAAAGGGTGGAGCTGAAGAATAATCAATTGGCTCCGCCTGCGGTAGCCATGGAGACTACCCCTCCGTTGTCAAAGCCAACCGTGGTGGTGGAGAAGAAGATGAATGAGAATATTTGCTTATGTAGTTCCTCATCCCCTCTTAAGGCAGGTTGTATTCTACACTAGTAGTTCCTTATATCATCTACTTATGCAGTCTCTCATCCCCTCTTAAGGTGGGTTATATCCAATACACATCAGCGACTCCTTAAATTGATCTGTTCATGCTGCTAACAGTCTCAGAAGTTCTCATAATTTTCATTCGGTGTCGTGGAGATTTACTAGGTTCTTAGGATGTCTAGGCGGTTTAGATCTCATCTTGGATTTCCAAGTTACTTAGGATTAAACCAATCCTCTGGGTGCATTTAGGTCTAGATCTTTAATCGTCACTCACTATCCAATTGTGGTCAGTCTATTGGAAACGTATCAATGTCGGTCAATATAAAAATTTGTCTATTCTTAACTTGGTTTGCTCATGCATGCTTTGTTATGGAGATATTCATATCGATCACCTAAAGCATGAGAAACATGATCTATTCGTCCATGCATACTTTTTAGAGAGGTATTCCTATCAATCACCTAGAGCACACGAAACATAATCTAAACATTTAAGTAAACTCAATGGGGTGATAACATCCATCAAACTCCTGAAGTACATATCACAACATCTCATTCTCCTTTCTTACACAACAGAAAGCAAGATAATATGCATGCATCTTAAATTCTCATTCCTAGAGGTATTTCAGTAATTCTTCCATAACATACCTATCATACTCATCCAAATTGCTTATTCTGAGACTGAATCATGCATATTCTAACCACCTACGGTAAGATATGCTCGCATGCTAACTCATCCTAGCGATCCTTACAACTATTACTTGAGAAAAGTTCAATTGACTACTAACTTGGCTGATGTGCGCCTTCCCAAAATAGCTTTTTCCGCTGATATGTCCTAAATGAAGTCGTATTAAAGTTAGTATCAGAATCAGAGCAAAACGTAGTCGAATGGAGGTCAAATGAGTCAAAAAGTATCTAACTCACATGCCCCACATGCGGTAGGAGGCGTCTCACACGCACAACCCATGGCGCGTGCGGTAGGAGGCGTCTCACACGCACAACCCATGTGCATGCCAATGTTCCTAGGGGAAGGGTAGACGCACTCATGCCTTGCCACGTGTCACCCATTGACTCGCCAAGCCATTTCGCACGTCTTGTGTTCTCCACCCGACACGTAGAGTCCTCCACAGCCCGACATGCGTCCCATCCAGTGCCTAACGCGTTCCTACCTCCCTTGCTCGACATGCATCCTAATGGATGAGCGACGTATGTCCTTCTCCTTCCGTGATAGATGTGTTAGTCTACAATTTTAGTTCCTCCAATATATTTTTTTTTTTCCATATTTCTTTAAGAATGAGTGATCATCCTATTTACTTCTTTTTTTTTTAATCTTTGCTTACATAATTCAAATCAACTTGGACCAAAGTTTTAGAATTTAAATGCATCTCATCAAAGAGATTTTTTTATATATTCAAATCCAAAGTAGATCAAGCCATGTTTAAACTTTTAAGACTAAAATCTTCTTTTAAAACTTAGATTTTTTTAAAAAAGTTTTAAAATTTTAATTACTAACAACTTTTCAATTACTACCAACAGAAAAGAGAAACATGATCTGAAAACAATCTTGACAAAGTTTTAGAGTTGAAACATAAAAGATTCGAACAAGCATGCATAAAAATTATTATCTTTTGGTTGTAGCTTTGAAATATTGTAAAGCTATGTCAATCAATGGCTCAATCAACTCCCAAATTCACACCTTAATTGGCTCTGTTTGCTTAGTGGAATTAATGGTCCACTTTTGGGAATAAAATTTCTCACACAATTTCATGTCAAATCACCCACTCACCACTATCCAATAATAACCTAATAAAACCAAAAAGTTCATCTTTTTTTTTTTTTTTTCCTATTTTTTCCCCCACAAAAAATAAAAAATAAAAAACCGTGTCTCGAGCTGTAACCCTCTTCTTTTGCCCATGACATGATAATTCCAAGAGCATTGGAAATCGAGTTAGTGGATCTTTTTGCACTCTCCACAAACATGCCCTTACCCTCACCTCATTCATCCCAAAATTTCAACCCCACTTTTAAGATTAAATACTCTTTATATACCATCCATGTGCCCTCACCAGAGCTCAAACCATACATCTCTTCTTTTCTTCTCTTTCTAGCAATGAAAAGTTCAAGCTTTACAGCAAACCGTTATAAGGGCATTGTGGCCGACTCGAGCTGAATCAACGAGATAACGACGATGACGGGCGGCGGTGGAAACGGAGGGACAAAGGTGAAGATGGGTTATAATTGTTGACAAAATATGCATAGAAAGAAGAAGAAAAATCAGAGCTTTGCAATAGCCCTCTCCTGATTTCCCCAGCTTTTAAAAGAAGGCAGATTTAGGGAGTTGGGAGAGCGTTATATGAATTGCATTGCAAAGGGGAATTGAGGGAAATGGTCCGAAATTAGTGTGTTTCTAATTGAAAAAAAAAAAAAAAAAAAAAAAANTTCTTTTGTGGTTTTTTCAGTGCTTAAGACATGGGCTGTAAGAGATGCATACAAGTAAAGCCTTTATTTTAGTGATTTGTAAGAGTGTGGTTCAAGGGTTTTAGGGTTTTTTAGGGTTTTTTAGGGTTTTTAGGGTTTTTTAGGGTTTTTAGGGTTTTAGGGTTTTTTTTGGGTTTTAGGGTTTTAGGGGTTTGGTTTTCTCTGCTGCTGCTGGGCATGCATCACTTACACCAAGCATGTACTTAATTATCATAATTTATTTTCAATACATAGTTATTTGCTTGTTTAGTAGACTTGATGTGTAGCTAATTAAAGGGAAATTTAACTAAATTAAAGTAAACAAAGAAAAAGTGTTAATTATAGCAAAAGGGTTAATCAACGATGATATTATCAATCAAATTTCAAGGTAAAGGCTTTGTCTTTTTCTCTCAATGATGTCAAAAAAGCAACATAAAATCTTTGGTTTTAACTATGAAGACTTTGGCACAGTAGAAGTTTGAAAACATGGAGATTCCATTATATCTTACTTTTCACTTTTGAAAAGCTTTTTGGCTTTGTATTATAAAAAAGAACTGTTGGGGATGCTTCACTTTTTATGTATCCTGTCAGGTCGGTCATGTTTATTTAAAACAGGTTGTTCGTGGCCGCATGCCCATGTCATATCAAACTCTTGTATGTATGTATGTGTGTTGTATTTTTTTTTTTTTTTAATTATTGCTTTGTTGTTGTATTAGCTTCTAATTTTGGAGTATGCGTCAACCGGATAGAATTGAAATGCCTCAAAATGTATGATTGAGGATGCGACTAGTCGTCAATTTTTCCTACCTGAAATTATATGATATTTAAGCCGGTGTGTTGCCTTTCTTGCTTGCTAAGCTATACATTGCTTTCAAACTCTTTTTAGAAAATCTCTCTGCCCGTTTTATAAAATCTTCTTCTCAAAATGGGGCTAAAGGCTTGGGTATACGTCATCAGGCCATGATTGACTCACTCAGTGTTGAGAGTGAGTGCCTCACAATTGCTTGTAAACGTCCCAAGAAAGTGCGATTATGATAGTTGGTATCAGAGCGAAGTCGACTTCAAGAAACAATTTAGTAAACATGTCCACGATAAAATAGCTAAAGAAGTCCCAACATGAAATCAGATGTAGAATCTTCAAGAAGCCCCTAACAACATTCAATTCTTGGATGACCGCGTGAAAGAGCTCGCCACCAAGACCGACATGATTGATATGATGGCAAGGAGCTTCGATGGGATGCCCATCCAGGAACTGATTTATAGGTTGAAAACCTAGAAGAAAAAGTCACAAGATCTGGTGTCTTTGAACGTTGAGATAGCTCGACAGGCTCTGTTGCCTTGATAGAAGAGCGTATCGATGGATTAGACAGCTCCCAGGAGGTGATCATTCAAATTGTCACCAAACTTTCAAAAGACGTCAAGACGGTCCTCGACATGGTCAATGTTGAAAGAGTAGACATGAGTGCTAGATTGAACGTGACCATGAGAAGTATGGCCAAGCTCCAGCACGGGGCCAATCCAATTCAACAAGATAAGGATGCTAGAATTTAAACCCTTTTGTGGGGCTCGAAATGCTAAGTCCCTAGAAAATTTCATTTTTGACCACGAATAATACTTTCGAACCACAAACACGGTGTCTGATGAAACAAAGATCACGTTAGCAACAATGCACCTAGACAAGGATGCAAAGTTGTGTTGGAGAACGAAATATATGGATATTCAAGATGATCGATGCACCGTAGATACTTGAGAAAGATTGAAACAAGAACTTCGTTCGTAGTTCTTTTTAAAAAATGTTGAGATCCTTGCTAGTACGAAATTAAGAGAGTTAAAACACGTGTGGAATATTTAAGAATATGTCAAGCAGTTTACAATGTTGATGTTGGATATTTGTGATATGTCAAAAAAGACACGATTTTCTTAGGTAACGAACAATCTCAGGACGTGAGGCAGAATCAGCCATTGGCAAAGTCAAAATTATATGAACAGCAAATTCAAAACTTTTCTTTGGCCTACGCTGCACCTGAATAGTTATTTGACTTAGGACGTGAGGCGGAGTCAGCCTTCCTCAAGTGGAGGCAACAGGAACAATTAAGCTAACTCCCCTAAGAGTGGGGGAGGCGAGCAAACAAGGAGAGGAGGTGGAGGCCATAGGCCCTCCAAACAAAGATACTCATGAAGAGGACCCTACCGAAACAATTATAATCAGGCCCCCATCCTACTTCATATGTAAGGGGACCACAGAATATCCGAGTGCCCCAAGAGAGCAGCCCTTCAAGCATTCCAAGCCACATTGGTGACAAAGTCTAAACCTAGTCCTGAGACAATCCAAGCGGAGAGAACATTTTTTGAGAGCATTGACAACTCACGTATGAAGGCCCTAAAGTATTTTTCGACAATCCAAAAGAAGGCAGGAAAGTCGAAGGAACTAGTTGGAAGAGGGCTTATGTACATAGAAGTGTAGGTTAACCACTGATTGACCAAGAGCACTATGGTCGACTCTGGGACCATCCATAACTTCATGACATGACAGAAGCTGAAGTCAAATGACTAAATATAAACAGGCAATGAGACTTGAAAAAGATAAAAGTCATCAATTCGGCAACCCTAACCATTCTAAGAGTGACGAAAAGGGTCATCATCAAGCTAGGAACTTAGAGTGGGCATACCAAATTTGTGATTGTCAAAATGGATAATTTTGATGTTGTATCCAGGATAGAGTTCTTACTTGAACACAAGGTCATCTCTATGCCCTTGGCCAAATGCTTAGTCATCACAGGAACCAACCCAACTTTCGTCCAAACAAGCATTAAACGACCTAAAGGGGTGAAGATGATATCAGTCCTCCAACTTAAGTAGGGTCTCGCGCAGAACGAGTCCACCTTCATGGTCATCCCTGTAGTGTAAGGGGAGAGTTCGCTTGAGCCAATTCCCACAAAGATACAAGAGGTATTGGAAAGATAACACGATGTTATGTCTGAGAGCCTACCGAAGAAACTACCTCTACGTACAAGTATAGACCATGAGATTGAGCTATTGTCGGGTGTGAGACCACCAGGCAAGAATGCGTACGAATGGTCCCACCAGTGCTTGTCAAACTACGAAAGCAACTCAATGAGCTCAAAGTGCTGGGTTTCATTAGACCTGCAAAAGTCTCATACAGAGCCCCAATGTTGTTTCAAAAGGAAAAAGATGGGAGTCTCCACCCATACATTAGCTACTACGCTCAAAATAAGATTACTATCCACAACAAGTATCCACTGCCCATATTACCGACTTGTTCAATCGCCTTCCTGGCACAATATATTTTTTGAAACTCGACTCAAGATCCAGGTATTATCAAGTCCAAATGACTGAAAAGGATGAACCTAAGATGACCTGCTTCACAAGGTATATGGGGCCTTCGAGTTCCTAGCCATTCCATTTGACCTTACCAACACTATGATCACATTTTGTACACTGAACAATTAAATCTTCCACGATTAGCTTGATAAATTTGTGGTAGTATACTTTGATGACATCGTGATTTATAGTTTGACCATGACAGAACATCAAATTCACTTGAAATTGATTTTTTAGAAGCCCGAGGAAAATTAACTATATGTGAAGAAAGAGGAATTTCGGTCTCCCCAAAAGTGGAGAAGGCTTCACATGAGCTTCAATTACTTGCATGGATGAGATCCATGTTGTTTTCCATGTCAATAATTTGAGACCAAATTACCCTGACGATGAAAACTATAGGCGCGATGAAGTGACATGCCCTCTTATCACGATGAAGGATACCAATGGAAAAGAAGTAGAAGAGATCTTTACCAAGCGAACACGTCGTATCAATAGCCCAGAGCAGAACGTTCAAGAATTCTTGGTCAAATGGGAAGGGTTCCAATTGCAATAATCAGTTGGGAATGCGCCGACAACTTGAAGTCGACCACTCATCAAATAGTTAAGTTTGAATAAAGCAGACGATTGATAGGGACGTCAACCAATTAGGTGAGAAATGGTATCACGTTCATGCTTATCCAAGACGTGTTTCTCGTGATCGTATGCGCATGTCCCGAACCAATTAGGTGAGAAATGGTGTCACATTCATGCTTATCCAAGACGTGTTTCTCGTGATCGTATGCGCATGTCCCGAACCCTTGTATATGTGTTGTATTTCTTTATTACTTTCTTGTTGTATTAGCTTGTCAATTTGGAGTATGATATTTCGACAAAATCATGTATATGACCCGTAGACTTGAAATGACTCAAATTGTACTATAGAGAGATGTAACTAGTCATCAATTCTTTCTACCTAAAGTTATCTAAGTCGTTTTGTTGCCTTTCTTGCTTGCTACCCTATAATATTACTTGACACGAATTCGAATTGGTTGACTCTCCCTTAGTGGTGAGAGTAAAGGACGCACAATCAATTATGGACGTCTCAAGAAAGTGCGATGGTGACACATTGCAAAAACATTTGCACCTTTAATGTAAATCAAACTTAGAAGTGTTCAAACGACCCAAGAACTCCACCAATTCAAACTACCCAACCCAAACTATAAATGTTGGTTCCAAAAATCAACATTTTTTTTTTCTGTGAATACCCTCCAACCCAATATTATCCTATTTTTAAAACTATCATGAAGATTAAGAATATTTAATATTTATAACCAATTCTCGTGATGGATTGCGACCTGTGAAATATTTAAGATTTATTAAATTTATCAAATGTAGACCCTTAATCAAACCTTTGAGCTTTGCTACCTTCACATGCTTAAGAGTAGGTGAGTACAATGAACTCAAGAACCCCAACGGACTAACCTGAATCATAAGAGTTGGGTTGAGATTGGATTATTTTTCTAAAATCGAACCGGTTCGGTTTGGGTTTCAAGTTCAGTGTTAAAAAGTGTTAAAAAGTTAGTGTAAACCCAAACCAAACCAAACCGGCCAATGTTATTAGAAAAAACGGTCCATGTTACTAAAAACATGGGCCTATATATATATGGAGCGGTTTTTTAAAGCTACAATCATAAGAGATCAGACATTGTCCAGATTACGAAGTGGGCTTTTTTCCACTAATTCTTTGAAGGTCCAAGTTTTGTGGCCCAATCAGCCCAAATTCAATCAGGTCCAGTTTAAAAGTTGCAGATTTATGAAGTTAAATGTAATTATATTTTATTAATATCTAAGTAAACTAGGATCATGGTCGTATGTTGATCGATGACTAGAAATAAAAACATACTACCAGTCAAGTCAAGTCGAGTCGGTGTTAGCATATCCCCACACACCCACGACGATCCTATTGAGAATGGGAGAGGAAATGCCTTAGGTCATCGACACACAAATATATCGTTATAATTCTATTGGTTCTTTTAGATATGGTATGGCGTATAATTGTATATAATTTGTTAAGGGTTGAATTATGTTGGAAGCTGCAAATTACGCCGCAGATTAATCAAAATACTCAAACGAATTCAAACATTATTAGCCATTTCGATGATATAAACACGGACCGCCAAGAGCCCAGAGCCTATCAGACACCTTATGCCCAAAGCCCAGTCCATCAACTGCCCAGATATGTGGCCTAGGCCCAGGCACACCTTCGTCTCATCACAACTATCCACTATCCTCCCCTTTTCTTGTGCCTCATTTTTATTAATTTAAAAATGGGTGGAGCATTCGACGGCGTTTAAATCTCAACTAATTTCTTTGTACAAAATAGTTCTTTAAGTTTCGAACAGTGTGAGATGAGAGAGAAAAGCTAAGAAGAATGGCCAGAAATGAAGTAAAAATTAAAATGTAGTGTAGAGCAGTTCATCACTGCATGTAATGCTCAAGTTTGAGAAAGCCACAAAAAGATAGAAAATGGTGAGATTAGAAAGAAAAATAGATGAGATCGAAGACTCAGAGGGGAGGGTACACATGCAGTGGGGGTATCATCACAAAAAAGTCGGACTTTATTCATCTTTATCCATCCAAAAATTGGCATAATTATGCTGTCTCACTGTCATTTTTATTCAGTTTGTGTACCCACCAAGTATTCTCTTGTGAAACTCAAACTCACCCCAACCACAACTTCTTATTTTGTTATTGCCCTCTACGTATTCGATGAATGTCCCCCTCCATGTTTTTGCTCCTCAGCAAGGTGTTGTCCATTGAACCCCACCTCTTGCCTCCTACTTATTTCAATCCCCTTTGGGGAGCTCTCAAATATAAGATCTTACTTCTTTTGTTTAATGCCTTTTTAGGTTAGATTTCTTCTTTTTCGTTCCTTCTTTGTTTCTTTTGAAGTATCTAAAATTACTTCAAACTATGGATATAAATTTTCATTTCAACTAAGACTCTTTCAGTAATTGGCTACTCTCATCCATTCAACAATTGACAGCTTTTCTCTTACTTTTAACTTGATGAAGCCCTATTTCACTGGGCACAGTCATTGACTCTCTCTTCTTCATCTTCATCTATGTCTCTCTTCATATGTGTGTCTACGTGTTGAGCTTTTAGCTTTGTCTCTTCTCTTTTTGGATGGTTCATTCTTCTCAAATCGAAGTTTAATCTTCGGTTCATTCTTTCTTCTCTTTTTGGATGGTTCATTCTTCTCAAATCGAAGTTTAATCTTCGGTTCATTCTTTCTTCTCTTTTTGGATGGTTCATTCTTCTCAAATCGAAGTTTAATCTTCGGTTCATTCTTTCTTCTCTTTTTGGATGGTTCATTCTTCTCAAATCGAAGTTTAATCTTCGGTTCATTCTTTCTTCTCTTTTTGGATGGTTCATTCTTCTCAAATCGAAGTTTAATCTTCGGTTCATTCTTTCTTCTCTTTTTGGATGGTTCATTCTTCTCAAATCGAAGTTTAATCTTCGGTTCATTCTTTCTTCTCTTTTTGGATGGTTCATTCTTCTCAAATCGAAGTTTAATCTTCTGTTCATTCTTCTTCATTCTTCTCAAGTCGAAGTTTAATCTTCTGTTCATTCTTCTTCATTCTTCTCAAGTCGAAGTTTAATCTTCTGTTCATTCTTCTTCATTCTTCTCAAGTCTAAGTTTAATCTTCCTTTAGAGATCTGTGAGAAAGGCAGAAGATGATAAATCATTAGGTCCCTAATTCTCTCCCTAGCTTTACTAGTATTGAAAATCTAAATGATTTACTAAATAATTAAATATAAAATAAAAATTTTAGGATTTTATTAATTGTAAAATTATATTTTATATATAATACATTCAACAATTTTTGAAATTTTTGATTCACAAAAGTTGAAATCATTAATTTACTATAAAGGTTTAAAATTGGGTGAACGAAACTCAAATTTAAGGTTTAAATTTAAATCAAAACAAACAAAAAAAATCATATATTTTATATTTTCAAACATAAAACTTAAAAGGATTCTACTCCCCAAACATTTTAAGCAAAAGCATGAATTAGTTTTAAAATTTTATATTTCAATTTTTGTTTTTAAAATTTAGCATAATCATAAAATATTTATTTGTGTTATTACTTAAACATAATCTTCCACATTAGATTAATCACTTAAATATACATTAATAACATTTTCGATAGAATGAATAATGTTAAATTAGAAATAAAATAATTATTTGGAAGGCTAAGAACACATAAATTCCAACATCAGGAGCATCCTGTCGGGTCAAATCGAACCAAAACTTGTATAGCCTTACAATGATCCTAATCCGAAGCCAATGATCCAATAAGCCCAGCCTATCAGACACCTCACGCCCAAAGCCCAGTCCATCAACTGGCCATATATGTGGCCTAAGCCCAGGCACACCTTCCGCTCATCACAACTATCCACTATCCTCCACTATCCTCCACCTTTTGTGTGCCTCTTTTTTATTAATTTAAAATAAGTGAAACATGTTACGGAGTTTAAATCTCAACTAATTTATTTTTGGTACAGAATTAGTTCAAGATTTGAATTGTTTGGAAGAGAGAGAAAAGCTAGGAAGAAGGGCTAGAAGTGAGGTAAAAGTTAAAAGGTAGTGCAGAGCAGTTCATCACTGTATGTCTCAGAAAAAGGAGATGAAACTAAGGACTCGTGTTTATTCGTCCAAAAATTGGCATAATCTATACATATTGGTGTACCTATCAAGTATTCTTGTTTGAAATTCAAACTCACCCCACAACTTCCTACTTTGTCACCCCACAATTTCTTACTTTGTCACTGGTTATTTGATGAATGTCCACCACCTTAGTGTGTTGCCCATTCAACCCCACTTTTTGCATCTTCTTTGTTTCAATCTTTTAAGACTCTTTAAGTGATAGCACTACTCTTATTTGTTATATAAATTTTAATTTCAACTAAGACTCTTTCCGCTATACGCGTTACTCTTATCTATTCAGTAATTTTCCGCTTTTCCTTTTGCCTTTGCTTTGATTCACTAGGTACAGCGACTCTCTCTCTCTCATGTTGTCGACTTTTTGTGTGGCTCATGTGCGGCTTGCACCGTAGTTATCTAACTTTCGATCGTCTATGTTCAATTGTTTCAGCTTTGGTTTAGTCAATTTCAGTTTGTTCGTGTGGTTTGTTGTAGTCATTTAACTTTCGATCGACTCGGTTCAATTATTTCAGCTTCTGTTCAATCAATTTAAGTTTTTTATGTCCAATTCAAATATATTTAGTGTAGGGATTTCCGTTGATTCATATAAGTTTAGGATATTTTAGAAAATATTCTTCACCTTTTTAAAAAAATTAAAAAATATTCAAGAAAATATCTTATTTTTATACTAAGTTTAAAAAATACTCGAGATACTCATAAAAATTAGATAGTAGCACACTTTTATCTTTATAGAAAAATTATTTTTTTTTTACTATTTATCAACATTATAGATTTTCTCTAAATTTTTAAAATTTCATTGGTACATTTGAAAACAGACCGATATATCCGAAACTTTTATTAAAGTTTAAGGGTATTTTTGAAAAAAAATATTAATGATTTCATTCATATATATATAGATATAGATATATTTTTAATTTAGATGTATTTTTGAGATGTTAAAATTTTAAGAATATTATGGAAACTTATTTTTGTTAAACAAAATAAAATACAAAGTTGAAAGAGTATTTTTATTAATTTTAAATGAATGTTTCATTCTTATAAAATAAATTTGAATCTTAACTAATTTCTTTATATATAATTAGTTCAAGATTTGAATGGTGGGGCTAAGAGAGAAATTGGGAAAGAAGGACTAGAAATAACTATAGGTATAGTACAGTGACATTCCAATTTCAAAGTCATTGCATGTAACGTCCCAATTTTAAAGTGAGAGAGAAAGCCACGTAGAAACATAAAATGGTGAGATTAGAAAAAGAAAGGAGATGAAACCGAGGACTTGGAGGAGTGGGGTACCCTCCCCCTTACTCTACCTTTGTCCTCTTTCTTTATCCTCTTACAGTTATGGCTATCATCACAAAGAGTCTATCCATCTAAAAATTGGCATAATATATAATATATGCTGTCTCACTGTCATTTCTACTCAGATTCTACTTAGAGTCCATCTTTTGAAACTCAAACTCACCCTAGAACTTCCTACTTTGTCATTGTCCTCTATGNAAAATTAGATAGTAGCACACTTTTATCTTTATAGAAAAATTATTTTTTTTTTACTATTTATCAACATTATAGATTTTCTCTAAATTTTTAAAATTTCATTGGTACATTTGAAAACAGACCGATATATCCGAAACTTTTATTAAAGTTTAAGGGTATTTTTGAAAAAAAATATTAATGATTTCATTCATATATATATAGATATAGATATATTTTTAATTTAGATGTATTTTTGAGATGTTAAAATTTTAAGAATATTATGGAAACTTATTTTTGTTAAACAAAATAAAATACAAAGTTGAAAGAGTATTTTTATTAATTTTAAATGAATGTTTCATTCTTATAAAATAAATTTGAATCTTAACTAATTTCTTTATATATAATTAGTTCAAGATTTGAATGGTGGGGCTAAGAGAGAAATTGGGAAAGAAGGACTAGAAATAACTATAGGTATAGTACAGTGACATTCCAATTTCAAAGTCATTGCATGTAACGTCCCAATTTTAAAGTGAGAGAGAAAGCCACGTAGAAACATAAAATGGTGAGATTAGAAAAAGAAAGGAGATGAAACCGAGGACTTGGAGGAGTGGGGTACCCTCCCCCTTACTCTACCTTTGTCCTCTTTCTTTATCCTCTTACAGTTATGGCTATCATCACAAAGAGTCTATCCATCTAAAAATTGGCATAATATATAATATATGCTGTCTCACTGTCATTTCTACTCAGATTCTACTTAGAGTCTATCTTTTAAAACTCAAACTCACCCTAGAACTTTCTACTTTGTCATTGTCCTCTACGTGTTAGATGAATGTCCCCCTCTATGTTTTTGCTCCGTGATAGTGCAAGGTGTTGCCCATTCAACCCTACCTTTTGCCGACTCCTTGTTCCAATCCCATTCGAAAGCTCTCAAAGGTAAAATCTTACTTTTCTTTTAATGTCTTCACACGTTGATTTCTTCTTTTTCATTCCCTCTTTGTTTCTTTTGAAGCACCTACTTTTATAAAATTACTTGTTTCTTTTGAAGCACCCAATTTTATAAAATTACTTGTTTCTTGTGAAGCNTTTTATTAAAGTTTAAGGGTATTTTTGAAAAAAAATATTAATGATTTCATTCATATATATATAGATATAGATATATTTTTAATTTAGATGTATTTTTGAGATGTTAAAATTTTAAGAATATTATGGAAACTTATTTTTGTTAAACAAAATAAAATACAAAGTTGAAAGAGTATTTTTATTAATTTTAAATGAATGTTTCATTCTTATNAATGGGCTACACTCATCCATTCCGCAATTGCAAGCTTCTTCTATTGCTTTTGCCTTGGTGAAGCTCCTTTCACTAGGCACAATCATTGTCTCTTTTTTTCTTCTTGTGTGTCTCTCTTCATCTGTGTCTCTGCATGTTTAACTTTTAGCTTTATCTCAACTCTTTTTGGTTGTTAATCTCTCTCCCCCAAAATTTGCTCTATCTNAATTTCTTTATATATAATTAGTTCAAGATTTGAATGGTGGGGCTAAGAGAGAAATTGGGAAAGAAGGACTAGAAATAACTATAGGTATAGTACAGTAACGTTCCAATTTCAAAGTCATTGCATGTAACGTCCCAATTTTAAAGTGAGAGAGAAAGCCACATAGAAACATAAAATGGTGAGATTAGAAAAAGAAAGAAGATGAAACCGAGGACTTGGAGGAGTGGGGTACCCTCCCCCTTACTCTACCTTTGTCCTCTATCTTTATCCTCTTACAGTTATGGCTATCATCACAAAGAGTCTATCCATCTAAAAATTGGCATAATATATAATATATGCTGTCTCACTGTCATTTCTACTCAGATTCTACTTAGAGTCCATCTTTTGAAACTCAAACTCACCCTAGAACTTCCTACTTTGTCATTGTCCTCTATGTGTTAGATGAATGTCCCCCTCTATGTTTTTGCTCCGTGATAGTGCAAGGTGTTGCCCATTCAACCCCACCTTTTGCCGACTCCTTGTTCCAATCCCATTCGAAAGCTCTCAAAGGTAAAATCTTACTTTTCTTTTAATGTCTTCACACGTTGATTTCTTCTTTTTCATTCCCTCTTTGTTTCTTTTGAAGCACCTACTTTTATAAAATTACTTGTTTCTTTTGAAGCACCCAATTTTATAAAATTACTTGTTTCTTGTGAAGCACCCAATTTTGTAAAATTACTTCAAAAGGTGGATATAGATTTGAATTCCAACTAAAACTCTTTCAGCAATGGGCTACACTCATCCATTCCGCAATTGCAAGCTTCTTCTATTGCTTTTGCCTTGGTGAAGCTCCTTTCACTAGGCACAATCATTGTCTCTTTTTTTCTTCTTGTGTGTCTCTCTTCATCTGTGTCTCTGCATGTTTAACTTTTAGCTTTATCTCAACTCTTTTTGGTTGTTAATCTCTCTCCCCCAAAATTTGC
This sequence comes from Cucurbita pepo subsp. pepo, assembly GCF_002806865.2. Lineage (NCBI taxonomy): Eukaryota > Viridiplantae > Streptophyta > Magnoliopsida > Cucurbitales > Cucurbitaceae > Cucurbita > Cucurbita pepo. The sequence goes on from NW_019646454.1 coordinate 174,739, forward strand.
TCTATCTGTTGCTCTCAAAATTAGGATTTAATCTCCCTTCATGTATGTGAGAAATGCAGGAGATGGGTCATTGGGTCCTTAGTTCTCTCCCTAACAAGTGGATCATCAACCTTAGTCTCTCAAGCACCTATTTCATTGTTTGAGCAACATTCTCACAATATTACATAGCATTGGAATTTTATTGATTATAGAAATATATTTTATTAGGATTTTATTAATCTATAATTATATTTTATATATAATTGTTTGGGAAATTTTTGAAATTTTGATATCAAATAGTTAATTTATTAGATATTTTTAGAAAGAAACTCAAATTTAGGGTTTAAATTTAAATTTAACAACAACAAAAAATCATATATTTTATATTTTCAAACATTAAACTTAAAATGATTTATTCTCACTAGTATTTCATGTACATCTATTTTGGTTCTTGTAAATTCTAATAAATTTTAAAATTAGAGTATTTATAGCTTCGACCTCAACCTTTCGTTGAGAGCAAGGAGGGGGATTGAGCCTCTTAGAAGATCGCAAATGTTTGGTTTATATTGTCTAGTCTCTACGGTAAATATCCCTTCAACTAAAGCAAAGTGTAGAAGTTTTAGAGAGTGTCTTATAATCTCTTTTCGATTAGTTGTAACAAAGATTGTGAGCGTTCCACAAAAAAATTATGTTCAACGAGGTCATCAGGCATGCTTACCACTAGCTAAATGATTACAAGCAAAATTATCCCAACAATAATTTAGAGGTTGACAACAATAATATTTGTGTGGAAGATATTGAGATATTATTTGTGCGGTAGAAGATACAAATCTTTATGGATCATAAGAGTTTAAAATATTTCTTCACCCACAAGAAAATTACACATGAACAACGTAGGCGGGGATTATGGTGTTGATAATATCACTCAAGTAAGATGGTTTGTTGATGCCTTGAATAGATAGATAGGTCACTCGTCTCTCCTGATTAGAGAGCAAACATAGATACAAAATGATTTGCACAGAGAAAGATTGTTGTGATGATTGAAGAGATTATTGCTTAGATGACTCAACTAATAATATAGTCGACTTTGTGATAACACATATATTCGCAACATAAGAATCTTAGCCCTAGGTCTCTAATCTTATGCAATATAGACCTATTTACCTTATATGAGAAGAATTAAATTTCAACAAGTGAAATTATGTTTGGTAGCTTCTGGTAGGGTACGTCTAAAAAATAGTAGACATATTGAATTGGCTACTAAAGTCATTTTCACTCGTGCAATTCAAAAAACAAACATTAAAAAAAAAAAAAATATATCACTCACAATTAAAATTGAGTCAGATATGATCATTTTGTAAAATATTAATGTACTAAATTAATGTACAAATTCATTATATAATACCTTCAGTTACAAGTCTCTACCCGAACAATTTGAATCAAATTATTTATAATAATTTCAAAGTAGATTATATTAATAATGTTATTAAGATAAACCATCAAACTCAATTTATATCTTTTAAGGTATTATTTAAATCACGTATCGCTTAAGATTATACTAATAATCCTAATTTTTTTTTTATATAGAATGAATAATGTTAAATTAGAAATAAAATTATTAAAAATATTATTAAAAATTAAATAATTAATGGTAAGGGTTTAGAATCTAAATTCCAACATCACACATATGGTCGGGTCAAATCAAACCAAAACAAATAAATAGCAACCCACTTATATTACAACGATTCTAATCTAAAGCCCATGATCGAAGATGTAACGACCCTAAATTTACACATATTGTGAGTCGCAATTAATATCTGATGCTCATCTCTTAAATGTGAAATATAACTCTTAAATGCTTATCATAAATAGCGGAAAATTTAAAAACCTTCAGAACACTTCAAACTTATAGAAAACAGTATTGGACTTAAAAACAAAACATAAAGCTGGAATTAAAAGTTAAAATAAAAACAATTACAAATGAAATCCTATTCTAGCCTAAGACTACAAATTTATCTATGCAACTACTTATACACGAGCCGCAATCTTTGATTACGATGTCGTCGTCAAACGTACATGGGCGTCTTGCCTTTACCTAAAAAATAATATGGCACACGACCTGAGTAACACTCAGTAAGTGACCCCACTATAAGTGTCATGCTAATACAATCATGATTTAGAACCTATCTCTAGCTCATCTAGGGGTGACCTCTGATCTCAAACAAATTGGATGTGTAGTACTTCCCTACACACGACCCACACATGCGAGTGTGAATTCCCAAGGCGTTCGCACACTCCCTAGACCTTCTAGTCAAGCTAATCTATAGTGACATCCGGAGATGAGCGGAACCCCATAGTATCATGCTCCCCATGAACACCCTGCTCATCACATTGTGCGGGTCCGCACTCATCCTCTCTGGAGGAAGTATCCCTATGCTTATGAAGATACAATATGCATGAGGTCCCTCTAAATCTATCTTATCATCTCTTCTAACACAACNGGAAGTAGCCCTATGCTTATGAACATACAATATGCATGAGGTCCCTCTAAATCCATCATAATGTCTCTTCTGACACAACGCTCTAGTCTCATCTCTTTGTTACTCTAGGTAACACATACTTGTGGATATTTATATTAATATTATTTTCACGCTCTTAGGGTTGTATCCTATGTTGATCTAACGACATCATACAACATGACACTCATCATCATATAACATGTTCAATATGGAAACATCATCATACTCATCATAATGCCATCAAGTGCATTAAACATATCATGTACCTCATGCATCGAAACATAAATCACGTACATATAACATGCATTACAGCTCAAATATCATACTCGTACATCATCAAAACATCATACATAATCATACTCATACACCATCATACTCATAAATAAAGCTACATGAAAACAATTCTAGTCTATCCTATAATAAGGTCAATTGGTTTGCCTTAGGCGATTTTAATTAACGTAAGCTCCCGTTCTTGAAGAGCTCCTCTAAAGGTTGTCGGGAGATAGAGTCTTATACTGACCTTATTTTCCTTTAACACGCATTTTTTGAGCCGAGAAGCCGCGCCGCGTCGCGTCGCGTTAAGTCGAAGAAGTTGGCGTCCACATGCGCTACACGTGGCTCTGTTCGAGAGGAGGCGCATGTCGGTGGAGTTCCGCGTCAAGGCTGCGAGGGAACCCGTGATGGGCTGTCGGTTTCCTGGGCCGAAGGGCCGTCGGTTGCATGCGAGACACGTGCGCCTTCTGGAGGCGACGCGTCACGAACTTCGAAACGGACACGCGTGTTGGGTCGTCGGATTTAACGGGCCGAGTGTCTGCATGACTGACACATCGGTCGTCAGATTCAATGGGCCGACTGCATGAGTGTGGTGTCTGCATGAATGACACATGGGCCGTCGGATTTAATGGGCCGTCTGCATGAGTATGGTGTCTGCATGAATGACACATGGGCCGTCTGCATGAGTGTGGTGTCCACATGAATGACACATCAGCCGTCGGATTTAATGGGCTGCTGCAGGTTGGGTTTTCTAAAGATGCGGGTTGGGCCGCGGGTATCCCATTCGGGTCCGACCCGGATCCATCGGATTCGTCTTCCTTACCCGACTCAACGCGATTCTCCGGCGCCATTTTCTCTCTCCTCTGCGCGACGGTTTCCGACGTCGTTTTCCTCCCTTTTTCTCTCCCTATCTCTCTGTCGAATTCTTCTTCTCTCTCCCACGACGTTTCGTGGTTGTTGGAAGTCCGTGGAGGTGGATCGGGCATTCTTCCACTCTCTCCGACGATGACGATGACGAGGCACGGCGTGAATCCTCTCTGGATGGATATACGAAGGCCGGTGAGGGTTTTCCTGGTGGGTGTACTTCGGTATTGGGGTCAGAATGGAGGTTTTCGACGTCGCCGGAAAAAGTCTCCGTTCCTCTCTCTCTCTTCTGTTTCTTTGCTGCAGGTGTTTCTGTGGCTTTGTTGCAGGTGTCATCTAACTTTGGAGGTAAGTGAATTTATTTTATTTTATTTATTTTTAATTCAAAAGTTAGGTGGGATGAATTATTTAATGCATAACTCTATAATTAAAATTACTTCGTTGTGAAACGAAATGATTATATATGATTTATTTATTATGTGTACTCTCATTTATGATGATTATGTATATATTTATACCAGACACTCACCGTCATCTAAAAATGTTGTATAGAGTATGATATAAAGACTTTGAGTATGAGTATAGATGATTTGAATATTTAATACTAAATTATAATTTAACGTATATATCATATTTAATATTTTATTATAAAGCAAACATCTAGATATTTATGTTTCGTATGTTTCCATCTATTGTTCTTTCTATTTATTATTATTTTTATATTCGATAATTTATTTGATTATAAATAGAGAACTTTCACCCACTATAAGTATGGTGGATTAAACAATTATTCTTATGGTGGATTAAACAATTATTCTCAAGGTAACTTTGTGTATGAGGTATGGTATGAAGACTTAGCATGAATACAGATTGTTTGAGATGGTCTAGGCTCATAGAGTCATTAATTACTTCTCCAATCATGTATTGTAGGAAGGTGTATATTCATGATATATTATTAGATTCTTTTATATATATATAGCATGCGCTAATCTATAAATAAATCTAAGAAATATGCTAACGAGCTCACTCAGTAGATTCATGTGTGTGAACCGTGTGTAGTGAAGTATTATGTCAATTATATTTTAGAATTTTTAAATAAACATTTGAAATGTTTTAAAAATAAATCAAATAAAAAAGTTCGTAGCTTCTAGATAGATAGATAGATAGATAAATAAATAAATAAATAAATAAATAAATAATAATAATAATAATAATAATAAAGCATAATTTTGAATACTATTTCAAAATCAAATTAGAATTATGATTGAATATAAGTTGTAATAAAACTCTAATAAAAAGTTGCCAAATAAGGAAAATCAAAATTTTGGCAAATATTTTGATTTATTTGCCTTAAAAGGTGTGTCAAATGAAAAAAAAAAAAACTAATAATAATAGCCAAATTTATTTATTTATTTATTTATTTATTTAATTAAATTGACATTAATTGAAGTTAACAAGAGACAAATATATTATATTTTGATTCCAATCATTTTTTCTTAGGGTCTCACACATTATTATTTGGTCCATCACAAATCATCACATTATTATTAATCATAAAATTACATATTATAAATTAATGAAACCTAAATAATGTGTAACATAGCTATTAAGCTAGGTAATATAGAATTTGGGCCTAAGTCTAAAACAAGCCCAAAATTAATAATGTTCAAATTCGAGTGGTTAGCTCCAAATACAATCAAGTCGAAGTCGAGAAGAAAGATCAAAACACTTTGTAGATTGAATCTTCGATATTTCATAGATTATCTCCAAATTTTTAAAAATTTAAGGGTACTTTTGAAACATTTTTGAAAATTTAATGATATTTTTAAAAAAATTTATTGAAAGTTTGAAAAAACAAATTAACTATTTTCATCTAAAACTAACCTATATTATATAATTTTTTTATTTAAATCAAGAGTATTTTTGAGATGATTTTAAAAGTGAAGGGTATTAGTGAAGGGTATTATTAAGACTTATTAATTTGAAAAGAGTAATTTTATTAATTTTAATAAACGAGGAAAAAAAATAAAAAAAGTAAAGAAAGAAAGAAAAAGAAAGGAAGAAAGTTAAAAAAGTGGTTTAAATCTAAACTAATTTCTTTATACAAAATTAGTTTAAGATTTAAATTAAGAAATTAGTTTAAGATTTAAATTAAATGGGATGAGAGAGAAATGAAGAGAAATCTGGGAATAGGGGCCAGAAGTAACGACAAGCGAGAGATGAAAGTCAAAGGTGTGGTTCTTCTCTGCATGTAAAGCGAGTTTCAGAGTGAAAGAGAAAGTCACAAAGAGACAGGAGACGTAGAATTAGAAAAAGAGGAGATGAAACCGAGGACTCGAGGGGGAGGGTATATACCGAGTGGGGATACCCTCCCCCTTTCTCTACCTTTGTCCTCTGTTCTCTGTCCTATGACTATCATCACTAAAAGTCGACCTTATTCATCTTTATCCATTCAAATTTGGCATAATATATGCTGCCTCATTGTCATTGATACTCAGATTCGTGTAGCCACAAGTATTCTCCCTTAAACTCAAACTCACTCCCAACAACTTCTTACTTTGTCATTGCTCTCTACGTGTTGATGAATGTCTCTATTTTTGCTCCAAATAGTGCAAGGTGTTGCCTTCAACCCCATGCCTCTTCATTGTTTCAATCCCTTTTGGAAGCTCTCAAATGTAAGATCTGACTTCCTTCTCTTTTAATGCTTTTCCATATCACATTTCTTCTTTTGCATTACTTTTTGTTTCTTTTGAACCACTCATTTTTGTAAAATTACTTCGCGGATATAAATTTCAATTCCTAAAACACTTTCAGTTTTGGGCTACTCTCATCTAATTGTCACCTTCTCTTCTTGCTTTTGCATTGATGATTTCACTCAACCCCTGACCTCCTCTCTCTCTCCTTCTCACTCTCTCTCCTTATTCTGTGTTTGTGTCTCTGCATGTTAAGCTTTTAGCTTTATCTCTGCTCTTTTTGGTTGATCATCTCTTTCCCCCAAAATTTGCTCCCTCAGCTCCTCTCAAATTCAGAAGTTTCATCTCCCTCCGTCGGAAATGCAGGAGATGGATCATTGGGTCCCTGATTCTCTCCCTAGTTTTACCAAAAAACTTCATATCTTGGTGGTGGATCATGAGACCTTATCTCTCAAGCACTTGAGTTCATTGCTTAGGCAACAGTCTTACAATGGTACATAACATCACAATATTTCCATTAATCTCTTTCACCATCCTAATTTTAATTTTTTAAGCAACAATCTCAAGCTAATGTTATGCTTCTTTTTGTATTCCGTAACATGTTGCAATCCTTAAAAGAAACTCAATGCATTTTAGTGGTAGATGTATGATGGGGTTTGAGCTTATGAAATTGTTATGGATAGGTGTTGTGATGATTAACAACTTCTCAAATAGAAAAAAAAAAGTATAACTTCTCAATTTCTTCTTTTTTTTTTTCTTGTCCGGAAATTAGAAATAAATTCAGAGAAGTATAAGATATGAATGCATTCCATTTTTATGTTTCAATAAGACAAATTAGGTGTGTATCTGATCTATTATCTATCTATTTTCTCAAAATGTAATTGGTTTGCTCGTTCATTGGTGGGACTAGTTACTTCCTTTTCTATGAACTTAGTATGCATGACATGATTTTATTTTTAATTTTTAATNTAAACTTGAGAATAAAATAAATACTATATTAATAAAAATATGCCTATACTTTATCTATATACTTTTAAAAATTTAAATAACAATTTTAAACTTAAATTTTTTCTAAAAAAATATAATTTATTTCAAAAATACTTTCAACATTTAATAAAAGTTAATACATTTCCAACTTTTGAATAAAAGTACATTAATATACTTCCAACTTTTGAATAAAAGTTAAAAAATACTCCAGAGAATTTTGGAGGTAGCATTAACATTCTTCACATTTTACAATTTTTTTTTTAATTTTTTTACCATCCAGACTTCTCATAGATTATTTCTAAATTTTAAAAACGCAAGAATACTTTTGAAACATTTTTGTAAGTTTAATGATTTTTTTTTTTTTGAAAGTTTAACTATATTTTTGAAAAAAAAAAATTAAGAGTATTTTTTAGATTTTCTTAATTGTTAAACCTATTTTTTAAAAACAAAATACAGAGTTGAAAGATTATTTTTATTAATTTTAACTGAGTGGAGCATTGTACGAACATAAAAAGTTAGAAGTTTGAATCTCAACTAATTTCTTAATACAGAATGAGTTTAAGATTTGAATTAAGTTGGATGAGAGAGAAATTTGGGGAGAGGGGCCACGAGGTAAGGACAGACAAGACTCTGGCTAAAGTCAAAGGTGTAGAGCTGTTCATCACCCATGTAAGACCCTAATTTCAAAGAGAGAGAGAAAGCCAAAAAAAAATAAAAATAAAATAAAATAATAATGAGATTAGAAAGAGAAAGGAGATGAAACCTAGGGCTGGTAGGGAGGGTAGACACTCCGGGTACCCTCCCCCTTTTCGAGGGTACACACCTAGTGGGGTATCTCTACCTCTGTCCTCGGTCTTCTTACCGTTATGACTATCACCACAAAAAGTCGGCCTTGTTCATTTTTATCCATCCAAAAATTGGCATAACATACGTTGTCTCACTCTCAATTCCACTCAGATTTATATGCCCACCAAGTATTCTCCGTTGAAACTCAAACTCACCCCCCACAAATTATTACTTTGTAACTGCTCTCTTGCTTATTTGATGAATGTCCCCCTCTATGTTTTTGCTCCGAATATTGCAAGAGTTGTCCATTCAACCCCACCTTTTGCATCCTCCTTGTTTCAGTCCTTTTGAAGCACCCAAAGGTAATATCTTACTTCCTTTTCTTTTAATGTCTTTCCATGTTAGATTTCTTTTTTTTCATTCACTCTTTGTTTATTTTGAATCACCCAATTTTGTATAATTACTTAAAATGTTGGATATAAATTTCAATAAGCTTCTCCACTTGCTTTTGCATTGATGAAGACTTGTTTCATTAGTGTTTCATTAATCACAGTCCCTAACTTATCTCCTCTGTTTTCTTTTTTTTCTATGCATGTTGAGCATTTAGCTTTGTCTCCTCCTTTTGGGTTGTTCATCTCTCTCCCCAAAATTTTCTCTCTCTTACTCTCAAGAAGTTTGATTTGTCTCACATCTAAAAGTTTAATCTCCCTTCTTTCAAACTCTTGGGAAATGCACGAAATGGGTCATTGGGTTTGTGATTCTCTCCCTAGCTTTGTCAAAAAAAATCTCCATATCTTGCAGGTGGATCATGAATTCTCGTCTCTCAAGCACTTGACTTCATTGCTTGAGCAACAATCTTACAATGGTATAGAACATTCCATTAAGCTCTTTCACCATGGTCTAAAGCTAATGTTATGCTTCTGTATAAGTAATGGTCTAAAGCTAATGTTGTGCTTCTTTTTGTATATGGTAATATGTTGCAATCTCGAAGTGTAATCTTGAAAGAAACTCAATACATTTTAGTGGCAGATTTATGCTCCTTAAGATGAATATCGATGTCTTCAAAGATGAACTTGAACGTGGCTACGAAAGCAGCAACATCATGAGGCAAAACAGATCTATAAAGGGAGGTTCAACCTCTCTTTTAGGAGGGGAAAGATTTTGACTTATTGCTCCTAAACCTGCCTAATCCTAGATTGCCTATTAGCCCCAATTTTGTAAATCATGGTCTCAGAATGCACGATCACAATTTTCAGCATCATATAACATCAATAAGACGACTCCAAAAGTAACTTCTTCTCGTATATTTGATGAAGCCTAGTTCCCAGATAATCACCTTAATGTAGTTCAACAGCTAGATTTGACTGCTTTCAAGATTGAAAACCAAGAAGTAAAAGGATTTAGTTATGCCAAAGAACATCGCTTTACATTTTGGGAATGAAGGAAATGTTCTTGAAAATAGAAGCAGACCAGACAACTTTATCGATGACAACACAAAAAACTTTCTAGTTGAAAACACCCAATAAATAGGTATGTTTTACTTCTATAAAGTTCTCTATGTCTTTAAAAATATTTCCTAAACTAAAAGTTAAAGATTTATCCTATCCTTAACAGCAGGTTGAAGAGTCTGAGGAAGCCTAAGAACAATGGTCTAACACTCAAATCCATATATTAGAATCGAGGTGAATATCTTCAACAAACTTGAAGCAAGACTTTTCCCATGTTAAAAAATTGAAGATTCAATCTCGAAAACAACGACCACATTTCTATACAACTTTCATAAAATAATAATAATAATATATATAGGATAAAATTGTAGGGAAAAATTGGATTTCATTAGGCTTGAACTTGAGTGACGTCCAACAAATGAAGTTGTATTTAAAAATATTAATTACGTTTTAAAAGTAGCATTAACACTTTTCTTCACATTTATAAGAAAATTTTAATTTTTTGTTTAGGATAATTGTTCGTAGATATTTCATAAATTATCTCCAAATTTTAAAAACTCAGAGGGTACTTTTCAAACATCTTTGAAGGTTTAATATATTTTTTATTTTTTATTTTTAAAGTTTAAAGGTATTTTTGAAAAAAAAAAAAAAAAAAAAACTATTTTCATCCAAAACTAATGGGGAGTATTTTTTTTTTAATTTAAAAATATTTTTGAAATTTTCTAAAAAAAAAAATTCATAAGTTTAATATAAAGAAATTCAATAGTAAAAAC